>NC_051430.1:20339533-20374663 GCF_001649575.2 Kryptolebias marmoratus | reverse complement strand
CAGGCTATATAGCCTCTGATTGATCATCCGATGTGTCACAAGTGTGACTCTGTTGATACTATTACTCGAACTGCGCATGCGCGAAGGGAACATTCAGTGCTTTCAGCACCGCCCTCTGGCGGTCATCCGGGATTCATAGAACCGTAGTTACATACGTAACCTTCGTTTTATGAGCATAATGTCATGGGCTTTCCCCTCCTCATCTTTAAAGGTAAACTGTTGTTCAGTAGTAATTGTTTGCTCCAGATTTGTGGAAAAAAGTTTTTTTCCCAATGGCACGTTTAGGCCAAGCTTCACTTTGACATCCCTGCAAAGAAAGGAAAGGAGAGCATCTTGTGATGGAAGAAAAAGCTGTCAAAACATTTCACTTTTAACGTTTTTTTTTTTTTCCTTTTTAAATTTCTAACATCTGTTGCTTTTTAACTCCCGGATGCTGATGGGACACCGTGCTGGAAGCTGTGTCTTACCGTTCTGCGCAGTGAGAGGCAGTGAGGACCCAGCGGGTGTTCAGCAGAGCCCCTCCACAGTACACCCCTTTCTGAACAGACTCTATCTGAACGTGGTACTGCCTCTCTTCTTTACAGGGATTACTCTGAAGGACCCTCTTCTCAATGGCTCGTCCTTCTGCGGAACCTTACAGAAGGACGAGTGGCAGTGAAATGACAGAAACTCACACAAAATAATTTAAAAAATAAAACAGCATTTTTTTTGTGCAAGGTTAATAAACAATTAGTCTTACACAGGTCAAAAATGTGTAAATGTATAGCAAACGTAGATAATGACTTTGTTCAGTTTTTATTGCAAATGCTACAGAATTAGATTTTCCGTTATTCTTAATTTATATGAAGCAAAAAAAAAAAAAAAAAACTCACCAGCAAGCAGCAAAACAAGAACAAGGCAAAGCTTCATGGTGGTTCCTCCTGATGTGGATCACTTCAGGTGTCTGACTGGATGATGATTCAGTGTTTAATAGGAACTATCAGGTATCGGGGGAAAGAAAATCTTTGGATGAACTTGTGGACAGCCAATAGAAATAAAGGTGTTTTTTTCTTTTTGTCATGTTGAGTCTATACCTATTATGGTAGCCAAATGGACTGTTAGTCAAATGACAGAGGGAGGACTGAGGGAGGCATGGATGAGTGCAATAAAATGGTCTGGTGGGGAAGTTTACACAGCAGCATCACATTTGACTTTGAGCTGCAGATCTAAGTGCATTTGTACTAATAAAAGTGTTATCCCACATCTTAAAATGATCTTTTCTTCCCTCAAATACTCATCTTTTAGAACAATGCATCAGAAAATTCACCATCTAGAAAAGCCCCTGTAATTTGCTTATTTTTCTTCATCCCTGTTCCTTAAGTGGTTCTCATTTGTCACTGCCTTCTTCTGCAGTTTGTCAACAACTACAATGTTTGCTTGGTCAGCCATCATCTGTTTGTCCGTCTGGATCAGAAAGCTCCATTTAGAGCTGTACAATTATGATTGAATCAGCCTGGAATGTTTTTTGGTGCCAGGTCTGAGCAGGGCGTTTGACCGCAGGACCTCCAGTCCATAGAGATGTTCAGTGTTCTTGTACATTATTCCAACCACTTGATTAGGGTGTTAAATGTATAATCTGCCTTTGCACAGCCGGTACTTTGGGTCCTGCCTTGTATGGCAGACACCAGCTTATATTGCTCTTGTGCTGCCATGATTAGTGCCTCTGTGCTGTCCTTCAGTCCAACCCTTTTCTAGCCACTGGTAGGATTTGTTAATATCAGCCACTTCCTCAATCTGCCAGGGGTACATGCTGTGCAGGGGCTTATCTTTCCATGATGGTTCCTCTTTCTCCTCTTCCACATTGGCTTCCTGCTCCCTGAGACATTCACTTAGCAGATCATTGGGGGCTTTCTTCCTGATGTACTCCAGGGTCTTGGTTTAGTGGCTCTGATGCTGACTAGTCCTCTGCCTCCCTCCTTTATCTTGGTTTACAGTCTTAGGGTGCTGGACATAGGGTGACACAAAAGTTCCCCTCTGTGCATTGTGGGGAGCTTTCTTGTCTTGATATCAGTGGCTTCTATCTCCTCTGGCCAAGTTATTATACCCACAGGGTATCTGATGACAGACACTGTGTACATGTTGATGATATGGACTTTGTTCTTACCATTCAGCTGGCTCTTCAAGACCTGTCTTGCTCTCTGTAGGCATTTGGTTGCGTCTGACTTCCTTGTGGCCCAATATTTCACTTTTTAATGCATTTCTTGAAAACACTGAATTTGTAATCAGCAAAACTTAATAGAAAATGAGCAATTTTTTCCACATCCTGCTGTCAAAGTACAAATTCTGGAACACTGATTTAATCGGTCAGTCAGTCACTATGAGAAAACCTTTCAGGGGGAAAGCTGAGCCTTTGTTGAAAATGCTGAGATCTGAGCTTCAGAGCCCCCTGCTGGCGGAGTTCTGTCACAGCAGCCGCTCAGGTCTTGAGTTTCACGGCCTGTAACCCAACAAGGGTCTGCACATAGCTCAGCTCACAGCTGTTATCGAGTCAACATAAAACGTGTCAACACATCGTCAAAATCTTCTAATTTTCAGCCATGTTTAGGTCTTCTATTTTTGAAGCGAAATGGTGCCAAGTTCCGAGGTTTTTTTTTTTTGTTTTTTTTTTTTAGTCACATTTGCAATTAAGAGAACTGAACTGTAGGTGACAAAGTTTTTAAAAATGCAAACCTTCTGGTAAAGATGAAAATGACCACCCATGCAGTTTTTCACATTTTTTCCAAGCATAGTTCATTGTTGCGTGTTGCAGAGCAGCTTGTCCTGTCTGATGCATGATGTGCAAAAATAAATAAGTCCAATGTTGTGGGTGAGCCTGAGCACGATTTGATTTGTTGCTAAGCCCCATTGTTCACGACCCACTCTTTTACATTTTTCATGCTTGATCAATAGTGGATTATAACAATAGTTATCAGGTTGGAAAGTAAACACATAACCAGCAAATGAAACAAACCTAAAGAACAGAATTTGTGCTGCTACACAATCACATCAGTTATTTTGTATAATTAAATATTAAACTAATGCTTTGGGGCCTTTATTCAGTCTGTCATGGTGACGAAATAGCTGAGCCAAAAGGCAAAGCTCTTGATTACAACAGTCCATCTATTCCAATCCTCATGTACGCTAATGACATATGAATTATGACAAAAAGAACAAGATCCTGGATTAAAGTGGGTGGAATGGACTCCTGCAGGGTGGCTGGTGACATTGAAAAGAGTCAGCTGAAGTGGTTTGGGCAACTGATGCCTCCTCTTTTCTGAGCACATCCTCCTGGAAGGGGGGCCACTGGAGGGATTATCTATCCCGTCTAGCCTGGGAATGGCTTCGCCTCTGGAGAGTGTTTCTGGTGAGAGGGAGGCCTGAGCTTTCCTCCTGAACCTGTTCCTTCCCAACTTCAGACAAAATAAAACTGAATGAATGGACCTCACAAATCCCTTAACAGGAGTCCTGTTGCACACAACAGGAGCACCTGCACCTTTCTGAAAAAAGCTGTGTACTCTGTATAATTTTCAGTTTGGTTCAGGATCTTCTCCGTGTTTGTGCTTGTGCATCTCCCCCTGCTGATTGAGAAAGTAACTGTACGTCACTCTCATGGCCTTTCCCCTCAGATCAGCTCTGGTTAAGTTGGACAATATACCACAAACTTATGGGGGGAAAAAATCACGAATGCAAGAATCAAATCAAGTTAAAGTTTATATATGAAGTGCATTTCTTGCACAAAGCAACCTAATGTGCTTTCCATCAAGAACTAAAAATATAGGAGCACACCATCAGGAAGCAAATCATGCATATTTGTAATTGTCTCTGTATTTCCTCAACTTAAAGTTTTATTCAGCTCAAAGCATAATTGTGGGCTTAGATTTATGTGCTGGATTTACAGATTCCAGCTTTCTTTTTGCAGATCTGCTGTGGTAGCATAAAAAAAATCACAAATAAAAAAAGGGAAATAAGTCATAAACATAATGTTACCTACAAAATGGAAACAATGAGCAAAGGTTTCACACACCACAAATACAAGGCGATGCCTTAAGGATTGCCTTATTTCAGGGGCAGAACTATTAAAGTCAGAAAAAAGTTGCATTCACGTTGAGGGTTGTGTTGACAAGCAACTCCAGAAAAGTGAGACTGCTTGACGTGAACGTGACCCAACTTAGTTACTTATACTACATCCCCTAACCTAACTTAAATATAGATACAGGTATAGATATGTTAGTAAAGATTGTGCAAGGATTCACTAACCCCAGCTCAAATTAGGCAGCTGCTTGGGGCACCTCATGCCAGCAGGGGGCCCCAAGAGTGCTTCAATTCTCATAGAAACAAAGTGGGGTTGTTTTCTGTAAACAAGCATCCTGCTGATTTTAATTATTTCAAGAAGAATTAAAACAAAAAGTTGGCTTTTAAGACTGATTCACATTGACAGGAAGATAAATTTGAGTTTGCCGGGATAAAATATTGTAGTTTTTACATTAAACTATGGAAAAATGTTGGATAGGTGCTGGTAATTGTAGTTTTTATTGTAGGTTTATTTTTAATTTGTGTTTAGTGATGCTGGTTTTGAGCCAAAGCATCCTAAACAAGAACCACGCATCAGGTTATGCTCTTTGCTGTGGGTCCGATTGTGCTCATAATTTAAATTGTTTGAGTTTTGAGGAGTGACAGCAGAAATCCTGATCAACTTTGTGGCTCATAAAGTGAAAGGATCATTTGAATTTGTAAGTGGTTTCTCAGTTATGGAAATGAGGCTCCTGCTGTTCAGATGTTTCAGACGATAACAGATAAGACACAAACTCTGTTCTGTTGCACATTTTTATTTGCGGCTGTTAAATGGGGACCTGGACAACAACAAGGCATTTTAATAAATAATGTGTTTTAAATAGCTAAACTTCCCATTAAATAATATAATAATATGACAGTATGACCATATGTGGCTGAATTACTCTTGACTCTTTGGTTTCATTCTAAAATAAATAAAGATAAGTTAAATTGATAGGTGACTGTATTTATTAAACATGGCCTCTGTGATCTCCTCATTAGTTCTCCTTCATGGTTTTTTCGATCCACTCCATGTAGTAACAGATATCCAGCATTACAATCTGATTTGCACACTTGTCCACAGGGTCACTGACAATAATCCCATGTAAGTGTCCTTCGTACTCCACGGCTGAGCCTGCATCGCCCTGAAACACACACATCGAAGTAAAAACCAGAAAGGCACAAAATGGATGATAAAATAATTGTATTAAACAGGAAAGTTTGCTTACAAAGCAGGCCTCCACTCCCGGTCTGTGGGCGCACATGGTTGTAGTTTCGTCGCTGTGGTACGCGTCGGCAGGTTTGTCGTTCTCGCCGCAGGCAGAGATCTCCGTGGTTGCACATCTCACCTCTTTAACAGGTTTGCCCCCTGAAGGGTTCAAAACGTCCCAAGCGTGACTTCTCTTTTCAAAAGCTGAGTCTTAAGTCTGCGTGTTTTTCACACTCTCACCTGTCTTCGCTTGCCCCATGCCTCCAACCTGAACTTTGGCCTTCGGCGGCGGCCTTGAACACTCTCCTGAGTGGAGGTCGATGGTGGGGGTTTTTGCAGACATGTCCTCGTTCAGTTTTATCAGCACGATGTCATGTAGCTTGCCCTCCTCGTCTTTAAAGGCGTGCTGTTGGGCAACTGGCACCGTTTGCTCGTGTTTTTTGGAGTTTCCTTTCATGAGCGAGAAGGCCTTGGTGAAAATCGACACATCGTTGTTCAGGCCGAGCTTTACCTTGATAGCCCTGCGAAGGAAGAGCAGAAAGGTTTGAAGATCTTACAAAAAGACAGGGTTGCCAACGGTGACCGAACGGTGGAGACGATAACGAGCGAGTGATGTCTTACTGTCCTGCACAGTGAGCCGCAGTGATGACCCAGCGGGTGTTCAGCAGGGCGCCTCCGCAGGATCTCCCCCCCTGAACAGACTCTATCTGAACGTGGTACTGCCTGTCTTTCTTACATTCAGTACTCCCGAGAATCCTCTTCTCAATGTCCCCTGAGGCAGAACCTGAAGACGGGAAGCAGGAAAAAAAAAACGTGGATTAATTCTACACAGGTCCAAAACATGCAAAACTGGATGACTGGCAGTTTACATTTTGCATTACATTAAATTTAAAGGTCAAATTCTGAAATTAATTGCAGAGAGGAAAAAAAACTCACCTCCGAGCAGCAGAACGAGGACAAGACAAAGCTTCATGGTGGTTCCTCTTGATTTGGATCACTTCAGGTGTCTGACTGGAGGATTGCTTCCTGTTTTTATAGGGACTATCAGATTTTGGAGGACTGTTTTCATTGGCTGGAGATTTGTGCAGCCAATGGAAAACAGACTTAAAGCTTTTTTTTATTATTTATTTTTTATCATGTTGCATCTTCTGTCTGTTCTGGCAGTGGAACTAACAGGTGAAGACTGAGGCAGCGAAGGTTTTCACACCAGCACCGCATTTGAGCTTTGAAACCTGAAGAACCAGATTCAGGCAGATTTTCTGTCACTACGAGCCGTCATGTTCCCAAAGGATTGTGCGAACGCTGAATTAGCACTCACACTATTGTTTTCCTCTTTATAGTTTTTGTGAATTTTCTGCTACTTCTGCGTTCTTACACAGCATTTTACCTGTTAATATATCGAAACAAGCAGCTCATTGGAGAGAAGACATTTTATACTTTCAAAACAATTAACTTTATTCATTAAGCATTTCTCTAAAGAAATACACTGGGAGCCTTTAGCTGCTGTTCTGCTTTTAGCTTGGGTTTTTGTCATTTTAACTTGTGTCCTGCTCATTTTAGCCTCTGCTCTGCTTGTTTCAACCCAGTTTCAGCTTCTTTGGCTTTCACACATCATTTTTACAGAAAAGTCTATTTCAGTAGTTTTTGTGTGTGTGTGTGTGTGTGCATTTCAAATTTATATTTCAAACATTTTATATATCGCTCATGAGCTCTTACATAAAAACAGACTTTCTTCGATCTTCTGTTTGCTGCTGTTTTCAACCAGACCGTGTTGGTTTGTCTTAGACGCTGAAGGTGTGAACATGTGGTGTTAAAAGGTTAAAAGGGTTGTTTGACGTCACTTTAGTCTCCATGAGAGGTTTGTAGGTTTGTATTTAACACAAACCTTTAAACTGATGTGTTCTCAGGAGAAAAGAAACTAATAAAAGGGTAAGTCAAACCTAACAAACGGGAAATAAAAGAATGTGTCATTGTTCCTTTTGCATTTTTCTCTGAGATAAACTATAGTGTTTTGAAAATTTTGTGTTATCAATGATCTCACACAGATATTCATACAAATGTCTTACAACCACAAACACTATCCAACTGAACGTGTTCTTACTTCCCTCTGGGTTAAATTTATGTCCTGATCGAGGAATAAGGTTCTCATGAAGCCCCAAAGAAACGTCTTACAATCATTCCTCCTAAAAAGAGGACCCTTTATTTTATTTGCAATTCCATAAAATCTTATCAAACCACCTTTTAACGCATGGATATGATTTAAACTAGTTTCAGAAACATGTTTTGTGTCGCTGTTACTCCGACTGTAGGGTGGGTTTAGTGTGCGTGTGAATTTGCTTTGGCTTATTTTTATCATATATAATAAATTAAGTTTACAAACAGCCATTAAATCCAAATACTTTATTCTCTCATGTCAAAAAAGGCCGATTTAAATCTGTCAAAATGGTAAAATTAGATACAGCAAATTAAACCACTAAAAAGTCAATAAAATTAATAAAAGTCAGAAAACATTTTCTCTCTCGTACTTAAAAATAAGAGGACTTTTTACACAAACGGAGACAAAGCATACTGGCAACACAAACAGGAGGTTGTCTGGGCTGTACCTCGTCAGAAAACAACAATACATGAAATGATGAATGCAAAAACATTTAAATAAAAAACTAAAAAACATGTGTAGAGACAGACGACCGAGTCTCTGTTCGTCAGGAGAGCCACAGAAGAGCCGACTTTCAAATCCAAACTAACAAAATCTTTCCTTTGCCGTCTTAGTCGGAAAAAAATCGTATTACAAACTTTGCAACTTAAATATTAAGTCTTCAGCAGGACTCGTTTTTCAGTACCTGACGTTACTTTAAATGAACCTGTGCAGGTTCAGATGTAGAAAATAAAACATTAAATATAAAACTTTTTCATGACAAACGAACAGTAAGAAAGCATCTTTTTTTCCAACATTTCTATCTTTTAGCACAAAACTTTTACTACAATGAAACAACCATAATCTGAAGCAGAAACAGGGAAGGCTTTCAGATAAGCAAATAAAAAGGCGTTACGGAGATAACTTCCCATTACAAGATTATGAAATCGTAGACTGCACTACTGATGATCAAAACTGTTATGAAAATTAAACGGCGAGCCTCTTGCAGATGTTCGGTCTAATTTCCCACATCGACACAACAAAAAGCAGAGAATCACGAAGGTAAAAAAACACATCTGTCCTGTATAAAACACAAGGCAACAAATCGTCCCAGTCCCACACATTGACTTTTTTGTTAATTCTGTTCACTACACTCGGCTCTTATTTGCACGTCCCCAAACAGTTTCCAGTTCAGTGTGGCTTTACGGTGAAATACACTGAATTAATCAAGCACTACAGCTGAAATGTTGACATCTACTGGCCCGAAGAAGCCACAAAACACAATGACGCTCACGCTTTCCAGAAATGTCCATTGTTACCTTTCGGGGAATTCTCAGAAATTGATCTTTTTTTGTTTTTTTCTTCCCTTGCTACATTCAGTCAGTTTACCTCAGCAGAGCAGAGACATCCCTCTATATTCACGCTCCACTGAGCCAGGAGCCTTTAACGTTGGAAAAATTAAAAAAACTGGTTAAGCACAACAGATAATGTGTGCAGCTGCAACTCATCAGATCTACAGATTAGGCATTTCCAGCTATTCCTTTTTTTATTATAGTTTAAAACTATTTTCTTGCTTTTTTTTTGTCGTATTTAAAAAAAAAGGTAGAAAGCTGCAAATATTCCACCTTGTGACACTTTGAAGAAAAGTCTTGCTGTCAGTAAAATACGGGAACATTTCAACAATCGTGTGTTGAGGAGAACTAGTCATGATGCAGCAATGACGAAAAGGACTTTAAAATTACACATCAAATGATTTTTTTCCCCATTATGTCCATTAATTCAACCTGACTGTTTTTTCAGCTATTTTTCCAACCCTAAAATGTAACAAGAAATACAGCATGTGTCATTTCCTGCAGTCATTCAGTCAAATGATAAACCTCATTGGAGAGAAACCTGAGCCTCAGCGCCTCGGAGCCCCCTGCTGGCAGAGTTCTGCCACAGCAATCGCTCAGACCTTTTCAACTCGTCTCAGTATTTCACGGCCTTGTAACCCGACCAGGGTCTGCACATAACTCAGCTCACAGCTGGTATCGAGTCAACATAACACGCGTCAACACATCGTCAAATTCTTCTAATTTTGATGATGTTGACGTGTTTGTTTTTTGGAGCCAAATGGTGCCGAGGTTGAATTTTATTTATTTAATTTTTTGTCATGTTTGCCATCCTCTAAGAGAACTGAACAATTGGTGACAAAGTAAGAAAATGACAGGGTTTCCGGTAAGAACATGGGGGGGGGGGGGGACAAAAAGAACCACTCAGAGTTCTTCTGTTAGAAAATCTCATATAAAACCGTTTTGTTTTCTTGCTGTGTGGTGCAGCTTTTCTTCTCTCTGATGTGCAGCTTCACTCGTCAACTCAGTCTCTAAGAAATAAAACAAAAGATGGAACTCCTGTTAGTAAAACGCTCCGACTGCTCGACAGGAAACACTGCTGCAGAGTTGAGGATGGTTTACTGATGCTGGGTTAGAATTATTGGGTAATAATGACCTGAAAGAAAAGACGAGCAGCCGAATCCCCGTCAGAAAATCGTAAATCAGTGTTTCAATGTATACCTTAGATTTGAGCAAGTGCAGCTTGTTTGTCCGCTTCAAACTCCCCTTCATTTTCATCATCCCCATTGTAGTCAGCCAGCTCCTCCTCCATGTCTTTGTCTAGCAGACATTAAAACATAAAAAACAAACACAAGTCTCACATTTAATCCCAAACAAGCCAGCAAACCCTTCAACTCATCTGAACTTAATCCAGATAAATCTAAAGGCAGATATAATGCACAGAATCCATCAGCCTCGCTCTAGAAATCACCACACATACCTAGATTTTCATCTTGACTACCCCTCTGTTGTTTTTCCAGATCCACGCCGCCTACCACCTGCTCGTCTCCATCGTACTCCTCCGGTTCGAGTTTCTGGCCGACGGGCATCTCATCTGGCTTCCCTTGATCAATCAACATACCCTCCATGCCAGGGTCAGCTTCTGGAAGAACAAGCTGCCGTTTACTCGCAATAAAGTCCAACACTATCGCCACCGCAGTCTAATTACTCAATAAAGACTATCTAGTAGGATAATCTAGTAACTTTGTGCACACCAAACAAAGAAACTCTCTCCATATTGTTTCAAACATCACTGAAATGTAGTTTCAGCTCCGTCAGCAGATCAGTCCTGGCATACAACTGATTTCTAGTTATTATCTAGAGAAAGCAAATTACAATGAAACTGGACTTTTCTGATTGTGCTGCACGGATGAAGACAAAATGTCATTCACCTTCTGTTTGAGCTCCTTCTTCGTGAGCATCCATCACCTCCATGTCTCTGCCCTCGGTCAGATTGTTCTTCAGCTCGTTGTTGGTCTTCGTCTCCGTCTCGTCTGTTCTGACGTCTTCCTCTCCTGGCTGCAGTCTGCTCTGCTTCACTGCAGCAGCCAAAGGAACGGACTGGATCACTGCTTTAGACAGATCCTTTGTCGGCGACTGTTCGAAAACTTCAGAATCTGAAAAAAACAAATGAAGCAGACTTGAGGACAAAAGCCATATGTCACCAGAAGTGCATATGGTTAGGTTAAATCCTTCTGTTAAATGACATGAGAACCAAAACGCCTTCTGTTTTTTACTCCTACCGTGGTCAACGATGATATCATTAGTGAGTGAATCAAGGGTTTTATCTCCTTTAGGCTGAGGGCTGCCTAGCGTGTGGTTCGCCACAGTTATTTGATCTCCATTGGGCAGAGCTTTGACTGTTGGGTCTTCTTCATCTGCTTCCTTTCCTGTGTTTTTCTGCTGAGGGGGAAGTGACACCAGGAAACAACAGATCAGTTCAGAACTAAGAGCTGAAATCACAGAAAGCAACCATCATCATTCTGGACTTAAGAGTGCAGAGCCGATAAATGAATGGACCGCCATGATCCCACACATGTGGAAAGATTTTACTGTCAGACAACCAACAACCATCTAACCTGTGTGGGGACACCAAAAGACGGGCCGAGTTTCTCCATTTTCTTCTCAACTTCCAGTTTAGCAGCGGCCACCGTCTCGTCACACAGCTCCTTCTGGGACTGGATCCTGGACTCGCACTGGGTCCTGCAAAAGGAGCACAGAGAAACAAATTTATTTGAACCCAAACAGAAGCAAGAAACAAAACCAATAATGAACTGGACCGAGGTCATTTACAGTGGCAGAAGCTTGTGTTAATCGGAGCTAATTTAAATGTGCAAATAAATAAAACCTTACATCTCATAAGTTAATTTCTTGTTGAGGCTGTTTATGTTGTTTTGGCAACTCTGCAGCTCCTTCTGAAGCTTTCCCAAGTCATTATTCAGCTGATTCACATGACCTGCAACACAGACGAGCACATTTCAGGAACAAAAGCGCTTCCTTCCGCAGCACAGTTCTGCTGGCTGCGGGGACAATTCAGCTTTTGAGAAGCAGAGGTTAAATTTAACCTTTGAGTTCTTGGATTGTTTTGGTGCTTGAGGAAATGTTCTGCTGCTGTTTGGCCTATAAAAAAAAAAAAAAAAAAAACAGAACTAGAATTAATTTTAACAATTCCATTTTATATTAAAATATGTTTCATTCGACCCATTTTAGACACAACTGTTTAAGCTCCAATGTTATCCTGTTAGCAGTCATTTAGTTTTTAGTGCTCACCTTGTCCTGGCTGCAGGTGAGCTGGACTCCATCCATTTGTCTCTTGTAAAAGTTTTCGATCTGCTGCTTCTCTTTCTGGATCTCATCCTTCTGTTTCTGGACCTCCTGGAACTCGCTCTTCTTCACCTCCCGCTCCGCCGCCCCGCGTCGCACTTGGCCCTCCAGCTCATACAGCTTGGTCTGTGAGACACGCACACGATGATAAAGGGATTCAAATTAAAACAAGTTGTGCAACACCTTCATGCTATCCGTTTGCACTCATTTCTTATTTTGACATAAGAGGACACAGCTGATTACAACCGATTTATGATATACTTTTACACGTTATCAGTCCTTTGGTTCTGGGAAATAAGATTTATAGATGGGTCTTCTGATGTATCCTCCTCAGGAGGTAACAGAATGTATCGTGTAGAGTATGTGTGTTTATTCTGATGTTAAGTCACGCTGCCCTCCAGGTGATATGGCCTTCCAGCTCAGATGAGGCTGATGGTCTTGTTTTCTTTTTGCTGACTTCCTTTGTTTAAAAGGCATTGTCTCAAACCTCAGGTTAGACCTATTCTGCTGCTCAGAGCCATCTCATTTCTGGGATTTTCTGCTCAACATTTCTTTAGGCTTTTCTCGTCTCCCTTATCATTTCTGCCACAACAGCCTCAAGTCTATCATGACACCATTCAGACAGCATGCAACATAAAATACACATAAAAACAGAAGAATAAAACCCTAAACTGTGTTGTGAAAGATAAAAAGACAACAAACTGATAAAAACAATAATTTGCATTTAAAAAGGAAACAGAATCAAGCATATTGTCAGTGATAAAGGCGGAGTTGTTCTTTCGGCTGCTCCCTTCAGCAGGAGTCGCCACAGTGAGCGACCTCACACTAAAGATTTGGCAATCCTTTTACACCGAACACCCCTTCTGACGCAACCTGGACTCGAACCCACAGCCTCAGGGTTAAAACACCGGGGCGATGACCAACGAGTTACCACAGCCCAGTGCCAAAGACAGAGCAATGTTTGTAATTCTGGCATCTGTTCAGCTAAAGGCAGACACTTTCAGATTACAGCAGCAGATTTGTCTACCTAACATTATGCTGCAGCTTTGTTTTATGAGCGTTTCATGTTTACTGTTTGCATCGGAGTAATTTTCCCTGCACATACTGAACTAAACTGAAAAGAAGAACATTAATTGCTTCCTAATGACACTCAGAGGCCCTTCCGGTTTGTAAGAGTATGTCTTTGTTCAGCTTCCTTCTGTAATACAGGAACTAGAACATAATGCAATCCAGCTATCTGACTAAAAATCAGATGTCATTGAAGCTCCATGAAGACATGCACATTAGTGAGCAAAACCAAAGTCCACATAACGACTTATCATGAGATAAGTGAGAACGCTTATCTAGCTCAAGTACTGGCATTGCAAGTCAGCATCAACAAAGCAATTATAAGAATTTGTTAATTTATCATATAGCAGATAAACGGTAAACAGCAGGTTTTGGTAGACGCTGGAAGCAACCGGCTATCAGTGCAAGAAACACAAGTTAATTCTCATTTCAAAGACCCTGGATTTTCTTGCAGCATTATTCCCGACACCTCAAAATGCAAAAAACCCAGAGAGGTGTAGGTCAGCCTACCTGTAGCTCCAGGTTGCGGGAGCTGGACACCCAGTAATTAAAGCCCAGAACTAAGATACAGGCAATCAGAGCTGCAATCATCAGAGGCGGGGATCTTCCTCCTCGGCGGCCGTTCCCTAGCCCACCCATAGCTACCTAAAACTGGACACACACAGAAACCACAGGCAAAGTTAGCAAATTTACAATTAGTTTGTTTATATATCAAAGGTTTAAATGAGTAGTTGTGTCTCTAGATGACAGTAAACAGATCCTGTAGTGTCTAAATGAATGTGGGACATATAAAAAGCTCACTGTCAGGCCTGAAAGTAGTACAGCTACTTCTATGTGTCTCATGTTGCATCAGATTTGCTTCCTTAATGTCAGCAAAAAATAAAAAATAAATAAATAAAAGAGGACAAGATATTCTATGTGACCACACAGACACCACAACACATCTGGTAGTTTATCTGAAATAGTTGTAAATATTTCTGCAACTTCTTTGTCACTGTTACAACAAAGGAAAGTTGACTGCAGGGAGCATGAATGATATGACATTAAAGTATAATGATTGAATAAAACACTTATTGTGCTGAGGTTTGGTAATGGGTGTAGAAGATAAACAATATGCATAACTTTACTTTAGCAGGCTACTTCTTAAGTTTCTTTCCAGGTGCAAATAAATAAATGAAACAACAGTTTTAAAACTAAGGTTAGGTGAAAACGTTTATGACTTTAAGGTCATAAATACAGGCGGATAGCTAATGGTTAGCCTTAAATAAAAGAAAATGTTTTAATGTGACACCGTTCAGTAAATCCAGGAGTAACACTGTGCTATTCCATCTTAAATATAAAGTTTGGAAATCCTTAAAAACGTTAATTATTAAACGACTGACAGCCTGACCAAGATAAATCAACATAACTGTAAATTTTCCCGACTGAACCACCCTAGTAGCATCTCTGTTACTGCAAAGCTAACGCTAACACAGCTAGCAACGGACCTGGTTCCTGGTTGACATTTAAAATAGCAGCCAAAACATTAGCTTACCCGATGAGAACGAGACAAAAAATGAATCGACTGTGTGGTCAGGTGTATGGAAAAACAAGTGAAATGTAAAAAAAGGCCGTATTTCTCACAAAATAAACAACCCGACTGCAAGCTAGCTAGTTTCCATTGCAGCCATACAACCAGACTAGTCGCTGAGGAGTAGTGGGTTAACGCGATTTCTTTACCGACTCACGTAACGTCGAGCTGAGTAGGCGGAGTCTGTCAACATCACACATAAGATGCTACGCTCAGACTCAGAGTCATGCGCCGGCATATAAAAAAGGACCACACTTGAGTGTCTTGGACAAACTGGCGACGCATTTGCGTGGTGTACGAAAATTAACATTTGGCCTGAATGTCACTTCACACATAAAAAGTACAAGCTCCGTTTTTATTCTTGATTCATACAACATATATAAATTTGATATAGAGTCAATGTAACAATAAAGAAACGATGGTAGTGCACTTTGTTTTTAATTGTCCAATTTATAATTTATGAACTACAAATTGCGGAATAGTGTATTTTACAGAAGCAAGGGAAAGCAGCACGGCTAACAGCACTTGAACTGGAATTTTAATGCCCTAAAATCAATTTTAACAAAATAAAAATAAGTGGCTAATCCTTCTTTTATATTGATCTAGCTGCTATTTGGCATTCTTGTATTGTAAACAGTGTCAATGTTCGTAGCAGTATAGCAGTTTTCAGTCAATCTATAAATACTACAAAAAATAATCTATATATTTTTATATTTATTCAATACAGAGAGCTAAATGACACCTGAACATATACACAAATATGAAAAGTGAGAAAATCTTTTACGTTTCAGCTGATTCTTTTAATAAGAGGTTTGTATCTTTTATGTGATTATTTCTGTGATTTATAAAGTACAATAAATATGTTTTTGGAAGTAAAATGAATACAGCTTCACATCTGACATGATTTAGTATTAAACAGGGGATGCAGTAAATGGATTAAATAATTGTATATGTTATAAAACACATCATCATGAAGAAAACAATAATTTATGATATTCCATTTAGAAAAATTTAGCACACATAGTCTAAAAATAAAAATCCTCAACATAAAACAAGTTAAGGGTTTTAAAACTGTCTTGAATGTATTGAACCAGCCTCAAAAGGCTTTTGATTTTTAAAACAAGTATAAACAGCACTTTAAAAAGATGCTAATAAATGTATATACTGTCTACAGTGCAATCTTTCAATCTTTTCATTAAAAAAAAACCTGTAAGCAAAACAGTTTGAAGCTATCTTAAAAAAAATCAAAATAAAATCAGCAAATCAGAAGCCACAAAATGATTACTGCTTTAGAACTGTAATCTAATAACAGTAACCAGTTATTTAAAAACCTTTTAACAGTAATGTTTTCACTTTCCTCTAATGCAAGAAGTAGACGTGTATCAAATATATGAAATGGTTTTGGTTTGTGCTTCCCTGATTGATAATTTATTGCTGTCAAACTTTCTTAAGAAAATAAAAAATCTTAATAATTTATCTTTTTTGAATAGTCATTGGCCTTTGGTTTTGTTTTTTTCCCCACATTCTCAGTCTATCAAACATCATCAAAGATGCCTTTTAGGGAGGAGGATAGAGACAGGTAACGTCCACCATTGGATCTGTGGAGTCAAACACAGAGACACAAAGTCAAAAACTGGGAAAGACTGCTGAGTATTTTAGTTGTGTGTTTAATGAAGATCACACCTTCTGTTCGATAAACCTTCATCACTGAAGTTGTCCTGCAGTAAATCTGAGTGCTGTTCTTCTTCACTTCCATCTTCTCTGGTCACTGTAATCACAGAGACGATTATAGACAAACAAAAAAAAAAAACCCTGTGAGTTCAGAGACTTCCCAATGAAAGCTAATGCCGAACACACTTAAACACTTTGTGTAAATGTGGCAGTATTTTAAAAAAATATTCAAACCGTTTGTGTTGCTCTCGGGCACAGAGTTGTTCTGATCATCCTTCAGCTCAGTATAACCAGCTTTGGTCCGTCCCAAGGCGGCCTGGACTGCATACCGCTCCCTCCAGGCCTGACGAGGGGAAACAAAAATATCACACACACACTTCACAGACACAAGGAAAAAATGAGCCAAAACACTGAGTTTGTCCCGAAAGAAACTTCTAACCCATCTTCGATTTTCTCCGTCCTCTGCTCTCTGTCTTTTTCTTCTTTCTACAAAAGAGCAGATTGACCAGCACACAGTTAAAAGTATCTAAGTACAAACACATTAACATTAAAACACATTTCATCACTGTATGACATTCCACTTTCAACTCCTGCCTTTTTAATGGTCCCCTTTAGGCTGATAAGTCTGCTGATCGGTCAAAAACATTCGAGTCAAACTAGGCCCTAAGCAGACATGTTATAAATGCATTTCACATAAATGTAGACAAATAAACAGGAAAAACACTTGAACCACAAATAAATACTTGGTGGTAGATTTCAGTTTAACCTCTGAAATTTGCATTCCTTTAGTACATGTAATATAAGCTTAATAAGACACTGAAAGAGGAAAATAAATTGAATAAAGTTTTTTTTATTATTATCATTGTATAGTGAGGCACAAGATATAAAGACTAAGATGGTGAATGATCTTGCAGTATAGAGATTATTAATTAACTAAAAACTTGCCTTTGCTTTTTTAAAATTAATTTTAGTAAATTCTTAATGGTATTCCAAATCTATTACAAATAAGAAAATAAAAATATTCAGTCAAGTTTACAATATTTCTGCCAATTTTCATGCTGAGGTCAATCAAATATAGCTCCTCTGAGAAAGAAATGTGAAAAAATACGAGCTCCTAATTTTGTGGAAACAGCGAGTTAATTAACTTCGACTAAACTTACCTCTTCTGATGAGTTCTTTCCCTTCGTTCACCAGGTCGGAGGTCAAGTCGTCATCGGTAATGTACTGATGGAAGCCCAGGAGGTTCAAACAGCGCGAGCCCAGACTACACGTTCACGCAGAGACACATAATTTACAAACTACTGCAAAAAGAAAATTTACAGTTCTAATGTGCAGTGAAAAGGAAATTTCAACCAATGTAAGAAATTCTGTCAGCACCACAAAGGTGTGCATTTCTAGCTGGAAAAAAGCACATAATTAAGCGTTTTCTCACTTAATTATGTAAAAACAAATAAAACAACGTGGTATTTTCTGCTTATTTCTCATTAATATTATACAATACTTTAAGTATGACAGCCCTGATAAGTCAGGGTTTCAAAACTGAACTCAGATGTTGCTTTTTAGAAGCTTTAAACTAGATAATGATGATGGTACATATTTTATAACAATTAAACATTCCACAAATTCTATCATGGTCATCGTTTCGTCATGTTTTTGTCAGACATGATGTACACACCTATACTGATACAGCTCGTACTAAAAAAAAATCATAGGTTAATAGAGACAGAGCTACAGCTGAATTTAGTCTTTGCAGTAAATACTGTTTTAATTGTCAATGACTGTCAGTTTACTTGTAAAACGTGGCAATGCAGAGCAGCAGCACCAGCATGGGGTAGTAGATGTAGAACCCATCAGATATGAGGGGCAGCAGACGCATGGAGCCCATAATCTGACAAGAGAACGACACCAGAAACTCTATAAGCATGATTGGGTTTAACACAAAGAAACAGATTTTTACAAAATATTCTTTAAAGGAGTCCTCTGGTGTGATTCTTTGAGCATGTTTCTTTGTATTGAAACCCTGGCACAACAATTTCCTGTAGGATCAATAAAGTTCTTATCTTATCTTAGTATGTACTGTCGTGTGTGTGAACCCACAGAGGTGTATGTTGTTTGGATTCTGTCTCGGTGTGAGAAGGCAGAGTCCATATGGATCAGGCCAAGGAAGTTGAGACACAAAGGAGGAGTCAGACGACAAAACAGCCTGAGTGAAAAAAATAAAGAAAAGGAACGCAACGTGAGGAAACCGATACCAAATCTGCTTGCTCTTCTGATTTTTTATTTACCGTAAGATTACGTTTATATAAACCTCACAAACCCAATAGGATGTAAAACTTAAAATAATCACTTTGCACAAAATAATTCTCAAACTAAAACTAATGTTTTAAATGATTAAAGTGGCACTGCATTTTCAATCAATGTTCTCATTTCATCATGTGAAATCTTTCCTGCTGTCTGCGTGACGGACGTACATGCCGCTGAACTGCAGGCTGTAAGCGTCGGTCTGGTGATGTGGCACCAGGTGATAGTAGTTAAAGAATCGTATCCTGAACACTGTGGAGTACACGCACACACACATGAAGAGGATGCCAATAAAGCACACCATCTAGTGGAGAAAAAAACAAAAAACAAAAAGAAGGTGGGAAAAAAAAAGACAGGTGGCAAAATGATTACTGTGCAAGGGATTGTTTATAGATGGAAATATTATTTAAAAATATATACTTACCTCAATACAAATGTAATTGTGATGCTGCTCAGCTTTCTGAACAAAGACGGCGAACAGCGAGAGGGCAGGATGTGTGCTGAAGAAGGTGCATTCGGACCAGACGACTGCAGCAGAGAGGAGAGCCAGAAGCACCGACAGCAGCCTGCAGAACGCCTGTCGGAGCACACACTCCCAGTACCACTCTGAGCGGGACACACACACAAACACACACACCGGTGAAACATTAAAGCTGGATTCATAATCATTTTCATCCAAACTATACTACATAGGGTGCAACTTGTGAGGTTTCATACATCTTTTTTAAAGTATTAACCTTTTTTTTACAAAAACTAAAAGACAGGAAGTCTTCCAGTGGACTGAACTCACCTACAGTCGGGGTGTAGATGAACCTCCTGATCCAGTCGCGGTGGGCCAAAGGGAAGCTGTGGGTGAAGATTCGGACTGGGCTGCTCCGGCTTTTTGCTACGTCTTCTAGATGAAAGGCCTGATCTAACAGGATGGACCACTGAACCTGAGTCTGACTGTGTCTCTGCACTGCAGAGATGACCTAAAACAAACACAAACACATGTGTTCCTTACATGACCACAAGTGTTTATGTTTCTTTAAAAAAAAAAAAACTTGTGAAACAAATCATTACTTTTTTATGAAGTTTAATTAAACCATTTTTAGTGGGAAGTGAAACGTATTCACGACGAGAGCTTTCCACGTTTCTCCCCATCTCTTCCTGGTACTTGATGGGACACTGAAACAAGACGGCATTCAAATGAGGAGCTGTACCATGCACTGTGAGATGGAGATGGAAAGTAAAGGTAAAAAAAAAAAATACTAGTATGTTCTGGTAACAAATGTCTTTTGTGTATTTCTCACCTTCGTCAAAATGGTGTCTACATGTTTCCTGAAAATATGGTTGAACCTGACTGACTCGTGGACTTCTGCAACTTCCTAATAAAGGGAGACATTTTGGTTTAAAACAAAAAACTAAAAAGCCAAAATGTGGGTAATGCAATCATTTGTACACGCATTCCCTGTTTTATGCGTTTTATGGCAGGTATTTTCTGCAGAATACGAAGCCGTTTGGAAGCTCCCACCTCCATAACATCTGCGAGGTTCTCCTCCGCCGTTGCCTTCTCAGTAGCCAGTTTTGCGATTTTAAAGTAGGCCTTGGCCAGCAAGAAATCATGGGAAGACGAGAGCCAATAAGAACGCGGGATCTCCACCAGGCCGTACCCGAGCAACAGCACCAAAAGGAACAGCCCCCAGGTATTGGCAGCTGCGATACCGATGGTCTGGATCTCTGGCCTGTGTGAGTTTTAAAAAGGTAATCAACACACTGGCACAATTACAGCTCAGAAAACACAACTACATGCACAGCAGGTAACGATTTGTTCTGTATTTTTTTTAGGATTTTGATATTTTTGCATACCATCTGAGTTTCCACTTTGGGTGAGCAGCCACGTAGATCAGCAGGGAGATGAAGATGAGGAGGTAGGTGCCGTAATAAATGGCATTTTCAATGAGGGCAGTTTTGATCTTTCCAACCCTGGAGAAAGCTCCCGACTGCGCGTACGACTGCATGAACGGCAACAGCAGCCTGAACGTTCACACACAGAGGAGAGAGGAGTCAACGCAGCGCAACGCAACTTTCTTTTTCGCTAAAAGTTTGACATATCGCGGCTAAAGTAAAAGCTTGTAGGTCAAGGTGCGTTCATGAGCCGGTGGCGTGTAAGGTCCTGACCATGTGAGAAACTGGGAAGTCCAGTAAACCACTCTCCAAAACACCGGCAGGACACCGTCTGGAACATAACTCCAGGGCTTTTCACACGCCTTTGTTACACTGTGGACACACATACACAAAAAGCTCGCAGCAGCTTTAAATCCTTGATTTATCATTTGTACAGTGTTATGCAATCACAGTAATAAATGCAGTTTGTTCTCACGTCATATGACTTGTACCATCACAACTTTAAACACAGCTAAGCAAGAACACACTCTTTAAATGAAAGCCATATCTTTCACAGCTTTGCTTTGAATGCTGTAATTTGGAGCCATAAAAATTTGATTATGGCCCATTATGCCAAATAACAATTGAGTAAGCATCATTTTAGATGGAACTGGAGAAGAAGTTGAACATATAAGAAGAAGGCAACCTTTAAATTATAACTAATACACGCATTCTTATTTACCTCAGTGGTGAGTGAGATGACGAATTGGTTCCGGGCTGATTAAACTGTCCATTTTGAGAAAAAGAAGTCGTGTGGTTTGAGCTGTCATGAATGCACTGGTTGTAAACGGTCTAAGGAAAGAGCAAAGTTAACACCATCGGAGAAACACACTCAGTGAAACGTCACGACAATAATAAGGAGCTTGATATCACATACTGTGCTGACATCAAGGGGCAGGATGAAGACAATGAGGAAGCAGAGGTACCAGGACAGAAGCGTCCCCAACAGGACCATCCGCTGCTGCTTCAGCAAATCCCCATAGCGTTGGAGGAGGTACAGGGCCAGGAAGAAAACAACCACCACCACCACGGACAACGCAGCAGCGCTCATGGCGGGAAGCGATCAGATCTGATGTCAGGAGGTCATGACGGCAACCACCCTGGAAGAGAAAAACACAGAGGAGCTCATTATAGCAGGATTAAGATGAGCAGGACATAAAACAGCCTGACCTGATCACTCAGGTCGAGAATAATCAAAACCACAGAAAAGTAATTGAAAGAATGAATGGATTTATCATTTGATAATATAATGAATAAATGATAAATGCACACAGACCATGCAAAGAAAGTACTTAATACTATATATACACATGAATCAAATACAAATACCACAACATAACTGCTGGCTATGGTTGACTTGGTGTAAGTCAGTCATCATCAAAAAGCCTTGTGAGATAAGCACATGGAATATAGTATAAGACATAACAAACACGTGTTTTTATTGTATTTGTAAGGTAAACAAAAGGCTTAAATTAGCTAAAATACAAGGATATGCACTGGAACTAGATTTATGTCAGACACAGAAGTCTATATTATTGTTATTGCTGCTGGTGGTGTCGTCTATGTGTTCAGAAGTTCTGCTTTTTTTCAGAACACTTTCATTTTTACTATCGAATCCAACTCCGGAAGTCTACTAGCATAACAGGTACGGTGCTGGTAGACTGTTTACTCTCTGTGTTGAGCTGAGGTTTGACTTTTAAAAACAAAACTAGTCTCGAACATTAAGAATATCTAAGGACATTTTGAATTTAATAAGTGGAAGGAAACTATATCTTACCTTTGACGACTTATCTCGCAGGCTGAAGCTGGTTAACAGCTGCACTCTCCGATTTTACAGTAACTTTTAGTTCTGAGGTACGCTACGCAACCGTTACAACTTTACGTAACCATTACGTAGCAAACGTTCGCAGCACGTATTCCTGCTAGCAGGCAGAGGAATTGTGGGTATTGTAGGCGGCCTTCTGTACGAAGCAGGATTGATACTTGCCGAATTGCAGCCTTTACAAACTTGATTTATCTTTAAAGTTATTTCTGTTTAGTTTATAAGAACTGATAGGGTTAAAGGGAACACCTCATATGAGTGGGAACCTATTAGGCAGCCAAATAAAATCAAGTAAAAAAGAGACTGAAGTTTCACCAAAAGTAATAAAAAGATAAATAAAAGTCTCTCTGAAATGGATGCAGTCCTGAAGCCTATGTTGCAAATTTTGTCTAGGTCAAAATAATAAATAAACAGATGGAAATTCTGAGGAGACAGAGCACAAATGAACTGCAATTTGAGATTTGAGGGGGAAAAAAGCAGCAGACCTCACAAGTTGTTAAATGAGACGTGAAAAAAAGTCAATAAATGCTTTTTTTCTGTTTTGTTCTTTTGGGCGAGCAGATAAAATGAGAGTGACTTTTTATAGCACAATATGATATTATACGATAAAATGACCCTCAGACTTGGTGGTGCAACCTTTATGCAGATATGTCATGAAGCTTTATTGCAGCAAAATATGTCACAAAATACTGTTTCCTTTCTGCTGCAGTCGCACACACACACACACACACACGCAGACATTGAATTCATAGTTAGATGCAAATTCATTCTTGGAAAAAAGATTGTGTTTTTAGGTACTTGTCATTACTGATCAGATTTTCAAAATAAATCACTTGATATTCATCTCATCAGTATTCTGTCCTTGAAGTTCCAGTTCCAGTACCTTGACTTTGTCAAGTTAACATACAATACATTTAATTAAAACATTACTTTACCGTGTAAAAGTGTATGTCAATACAAAATGTTACCATGAAAAAACAAACTAATTTCCACAATAAATCCTTAAAGATATCTATAGGCATTCATATGATCATTTTGTTTTGGAGAGTTTATAGTCAAAATGCTTTTGAGCCAGCATAGTTTAAAAGGGCAGAAAAGTAAGAACCAAGGGTAAACAAACATCTTCAGTGCATTTCAGTTGTGAAGGAAAAGCCACAAATATGGGTCGTCAGCATACAGTGGGCCCAGAATGTTAAAGCACACTGCAGGGTGCTCCAGCAAAAACTCCATATGAGTGCACAGATCCAGGTACAGATGCTCGACCAGGTTTAGACAAAGAGTCCAGTCATCAGCTGCTCTGGGTAGACCCAGAACATCCATCCAAACTGACCCAAAAATGTCCAGAAATTCTGGCCAGTCCTCCAGAAAGTTGTCCATTAGCTCCATGTCCTCCATGAAGCTGTTTAAGTTTAACGCCTATGTCCACATAAATTCTGCTCAGGAGGAATGATCTATAGCTGCTGTCTTATTTTGCTCTTTTGGCTTTAATGTCTCCAACACATCAATCTTCTGTGTTTCTCTGCTGATTTGCTCCTGTCTTCTTGCAGCTTTGCGAGGCTGATTGGCCTGATTCGAACAGTCACAGCCCAGATAAAACCCATTGACAGGTGCTTAGTGAAGCCATCTGTCACATGCAGTCTCACCGTATCCACTCTCCTTAAATAGATTAAAGAAATTAGGTGCATGACCACTCAAGTCCACAGGATATGTCCTTGTGCTCTTATTGTTTTTATTAATGAACTCGTCTGAAAGAGATCAGTTCTCTACTTTGTGAATCATCCAAATTCACCCTGTTCTATGTTTACTCTCTACTTGCATAGAAACACATACTAGGTTATGAATAATGACATTTTTGTTATCAAGAAGTCAGTGAGGTAAATTGTAAAAACACGTGATTGTAAATGCAATCTTTTTTTTTTTCATTAAAGTTTTTGCCAGCAGGGGGGGATAGTGATTTTGTTTTTAACCTAAATTTTTCACAGTTGATCAAAAAACAGTCATGACATTAGTGATCATTTTAACTTGTATATTGAAAACAGCAAATAACTACGGACAAAACTGCACGTGTTTTTGAGTCAAAGGAAGTTACTGATTTACATAAAATATCATATAAATGGTTCTGATTATATTGCAACAAACGTATTAAGCTAAAAGGCTGTTTGGATTTATTAAAAATAAGCTTTGATCATTTCAGATGTTGGCCATCTTTTCGTCGTGCGGCTGTCTTCTCCTGTTTGTACTATTGTTGCTTGAATCTGTTGTGGAGCTGGGCTTTATCAGCCAGTTATTTATGATAAAAAAAGAAGGCTATCATGTTAAAATCTTTCAGAAACCTCAAACACATCTTCAACAAAAACCTGGTCAGGTTTCTGGTCCCTCCCCTTGGCACCACCGGGTTCAGGTCGTTTGGAGAAACAAAAAGCTTGAACACAAGCCTGATGCTTCCTAAATGAAATGTGGTGAAAATGTACCCCTGTTCCTTTCACAGGGTGACTTATGTACACTTCGTTCTGTGCAAGAGTCCACAGTGCTTCGCTGTACAGCAAATAAACAATGTTGTTACGTTGTTTTTTATGTTTTCTGGTTGGAATCTGTCATATTATTGCCACTCTTATGAGGAAATCCTTTACCAAAAACCATTAAGCTATAGAGGAGAGTGCACCTGTTGTGGACACCCACTATCTTACTGACATGAACAGCTGTGCACTTGTCACACAAACTTTATTTTTGGTGGACACTTGTTTCTCCTTGTGATGACTGATAGCAGCCATTACATTTTTCTCATATTTATCACATGACAGGGGCAGCTCAGGTTGATTACCTAATTTCCATGATGTTAAAAAACAATATTCCCGTTACATTTCACTATTTTATCACAAGTGATCACTAAACAAGCTAAGCTTTTTTTAAATGATTTATTTAGAATTGCAAAGCTAATGTCACAGAACATACCATATCAATAGTAGAGTTGTGATTCTCATCCAGCCCTCATCATGTTCATTACTTTATTACATATCCTATATTTAAGCCTAAACTTTTTTCATTTAACATTTCAGTTATTAAAGAGGCTGGCATCTTTTTCCTTTTTGCAGGGTCTTATTGGTAGCATGAAATGGAAATGCTGCCTCATTTACAGGCAGATGAAGTTTGTTTTCTGTTTCTGAGTCAGAGCTGTACATCTTTCACTAAATGCACAGATTTCCTTTGGTTGTTTTGTTGTTGACT
Source organism: Kryptolebias marmoratus (assembly GCF_001649575.2). Taxonomy (NCBI): domain Eukaryota; kingdom Metazoa; phylum Chordata; class Actinopteri; order Cyprinodontiformes; family Rivulidae; genus Kryptolebias; species Kryptolebias marmoratus. Next base: position 20,348,974 of record NC_051430.1, on the reverse strand, counting down.
GACTTTCCCCTTGTATTCCTCCTTAAGCATCCCCTTTCCTGCCCCTCCACGCACTCGTCACCATCATTCCTACGCTGCCTCTCCGTATCCAGACGATGAGCCACTGGGACCACGTCCAGCATGGCCTCATTCAGGCCAGTGAGAAGCTGTGTGTGAACGACTTTGTCTCCCATCGTGCTCATAAAGCAGCTATGAGGGCGCTGAGACCTCTGGGTTTGAAGTCTGTAACATTTGATCCATGGGAAACCGCTGAGCACAATGATGCTGGGGAACAATGTGGCCCCAGTTCTGTGCGTCCCCAGGGGGCCACTGCAGACTGCAGATCTTATGACCTGTCCTGGATACATCTCCCCGTTGGGAGTAGACCACTCCCTTCTGAAACTACGGGCTTGGTACAGTGAGGTAGAGTTATACTCACTTAACTGATGCTGGGACTGTGGGCATCGCATGTGTTTGTGCTTGCTTACAAGTGTGTATATGAGTGTGTGTTCGTTACTTTAGGTTTTATATTGTCAGCAACTTTATGGTTAATGACATAATTTCTCCCTGAAACCACTAAACCATGTTTTTTTTTTAAAAAAAACACTGTATGTATGTATGTAATTTGATTTAAAGTCATAAACTATGACTATTTTCTCCTTTGGGCTAAATACAAACATTTTTTATTAGTTTTGTGATTGTTTAACTCTTATTTTTTTATCAGTGCGTATAACAACATAAACAAATGAACAGTGAATCAACATATTGTTATTTCAGGACTTAACATAAAACCGTTTTGTTCCACATTCCACATGTAATCTGTTTAACTTAAGTGAGACCAGACTTCTAATTCTTTAAAGCTCTGCAGTCATTTACAGAGCAGAGTGGTTCACAACAGGATTGGTTAGGGGAACAAAATGATGAGGTAAATGTAAAAAAAATTAACAAATCAAGTTGTGTTTTTTTTTTTTGTGACACATCATTCATAATCTCTGTGGTCTAAGACTTCCCTTTGTAGAACGTGTCCTAGTTCTTGAAATAAACAAGTTTTAACCAAAGAAGCTTCACTGAAGAGCAAAAAAAAAAAAAAAACAGAGTTGTAATAGATGAAGCTCATTACCTTTGGATACATGTTGTTTCCCGGTGTTTTACTTCCTTGCCTGAAGATAAGATAAACTACTGAATTAGACTAAGCTAAACTGAGCAAGACTAAGCTAACTTAAATAAATGAAGATAGACTGGTGACTATTTTTATTTCTTTTTAGTTGTGTTATAATGAAATGTATATACTTCATCCATCCATACATTAATTTTCTGCACGTCTTTAACCCTGTTCTGGGTTGTAGGGAGCTGGTGCCTAAAAGAAGTAGTGTACACCCTGAACATAGGGACAGATGACCACATTAACACTTGAGGTCAATTTAAAATAATTAAATTCATCTAACATACAATACAACATGATATAATATACTTTATTTTCTTTTTAAGAGATGTTATTAGTAGTCTGTGTTGTCCCAATAGCTGTTTTAACAAAAAAAAAAACCAACAACAATCTACTAATAAACCACCAAGGCAGTTACACAATACAAATATAATCCATCAGTAAGACACAATACACAGTTACCATTTCAAACATTTATGCAAATATATCTTTAAAAATTAAGCAAAAAAAAAAGCACTCATGGTTTTTGGCTTGTGGGAGGAAACAAGAGTACCCAGAGGAAAAAAAAATATTTGCACAAGAAGAACATGCAGTCCTCACAGAATGGCCCCAGCTGAGATTTGAAGCCAGGATTGTCTTGCTGTGAGGTAGCAGCACCAACCAAAGTTCCTACATAATACAGTGTACCAGATAGTACACAAACAACTTTCAAGAATGATGCCAGGGTATTACCTCTGGACCTGGTCTGCATTTAGCTGAAATACAAAAACCTTTAAAAGAACAACAACAAAATATCTGGCTTGTAAGCAAGAACACTGAACAGGCAATAATGAATGAACTGTACAAAAAGCCACACATATCTGTATTCCTTTCACAAACATTAACATGAGTATGAAGTGGTAACAAGGAGCTGGTGAAGGTTACATGTTGTGATAAACTACTGAACATACAGTCATGTATGTTGATGAAATATGACAGCAGACTCTTTCAGAAAGAACTGTAGGAGCACCATTGCCTTACTTTACTGGTGTGTCTCTCAGTCCAAACAAATGTCATAACAGCAGTGATAAAGTGGGATCGTCAGCGCTGACAAGATAACCACAGACAATAGATTGTGTGCATCATGTGACCCAAGTGTTGAAAGAGGCTGTTTAGTGTGTCTGAGAACCATCAATGTTAGAGAAAGATAATTTAATGTTGGTTTCCCCTGGCATTTAAAGACATTATTACTTTTTGGTATAAACTAATAAAGAAGCCTTAGACAAAAAAATAGTCTCATCAGGGTATTTGCTTTTATATTGCTTCTACGTTAGGATTTCAGACAGTAGAGATCTGGTCCGATCTACCTCGTGTTTAGGCTTTAACGGCTGTCTGACTTACTGTTTGCTAACATCAGCATACCTTTAGATCAGGAATGCCCTTGAGGGTCTGATTTGTAAACGGCAACTCAAATTCCAAGTTCCACGTCTCTTTCATGGGGCCGGATAAAGACTTAAAGCAAATCTTCAGCGGTTGGGTTCTGCTGAAGGTTTTTGAACAAGTAGTATCTTGCCTGATGTGGAAAGCTCTCTGACAACCTTGGTTTGGAGAAACAGATTTGATTCTGTCCAGACTGACAAGCTGACGGCTAGTCCGACGGGGTCCACGAACAAAGTGGTTTGCTGCCACCATAAAAAAGTTCCAGTTTCAACAATTCCATAGCAGCTCATATGAATGCTATTTTATTAACCTTTGCTATGCCTCCTATTCCTCCATTCCCTCATTATTCCGGCCAAAATTCCTTCAGGAAGTGCAACAGCTAGCTGTCGCTGCCACTAGTTTTCTCTTTCAAATAACCACATAATTCTTTGCAAACAAAACCCCACTTTAAACTATCTGAACTATCTCTTTAACTAAATTCCATACCTTTCCCAAGCGTACCTCACCTATGGTGCTCAGTTTGGTCATTCTTGGAAAAAAAACTCCAAATGCCCCAAAGAGCTAATGTTCCGTTATAAGCTAATGCATTTAGGATCGCGTGAAGAATACAGAACTATTCCTTATCTAAATAAGATGGTTGTAAGCATCGCTCGATTTTCAAATATAAATATACGTGAGGCCACAAGCCTCAGTATAAGTGCTGCCAATGAAATGAACAACAATGTTGTTGAACTCTTGGTGCCACCGTCTTTGCGTCGTGGTCTTTGTCTAAATTGCCACAGTCTGACTCAGTAAACCATAGCAGCTCAGTAGTCTTAGGTTTTTGGGGTGGTGTGATCAAAAACACATGTTCTCAGAGGACCTGCTTCCAAATTAACTTTATAAACAGACGTGCACATTTGCTGTGGTAATAATCCACCGACCCGATCAAAGTTTTTATCTGACCACAGAGAAACTAAAGGTTTGCAACAAACTTTGTACGTCATTCAGGAGATTGCATCATAATTTCAAACATCGCTGCTAAAGTTTGGAATTAGTTTGAAACACTCAAAACACACAATAACGTGCTGATCTTTATTTTTATTATTATTATTATTTTATATTTATGTAAACCATCTGGATGAGAATATTCAGCAAGAAGGAGAATCGTTCACTAATTTGAGTGAACTCTGCTCTACATTTTCACAAGTAGCTACTGTTGAATGTGTTTGAAACATTGCCAAAGTTGTCCTTGATTCATGAACACGGAAAGAGATGATAAAACAAACCCAGGGTCACGTCAGGCTCTAGACACGGTGTGCAGGTGAGTATCTGGGAGCTAAACTCTGAACTTTCTCACAGCATCTCTGCTGTAAATGAAATTCCCCTTGCTGTGACTGAGACAGCGTGTTCTCAGGTCTGCGTCTTTTAATTTCAGACTCATTCACAGACATTTCCTGTGAAAGTCATTGCACGTGCCAAACTGTGACTTGCTGAATTTTGCTCCCAAAACAAATTCCAGGTCATTACGTCCCAACAGCTGTGGCTCCTGTGGCAAAGTCGAGCAGCTGTGCAGCTAAAAATCGTCACAACTCCACAGTCAGCTTCTTAAAACAGAAAAAAGAAAAAAAAAGTTATGTGTCATGAAATGCAATGAATGTTGCTTTCATAGCAGAATTTTAGATCCAGTTGCATCACTTTCACTAGGCAAATATTGACCTTCTCAGTTTAGTTTAACCAACTAAAATTCTCCACAGTATTTTTTTTTTGTAGAAGAAAAGACAAGTGGACTTTGCTTGGTGCAGATGTGTTGAAATGCAGAAAAAGAAGGCAACCTGTGTCTGATGTTGTTATGTTTGCTGGAGATGTGCCAACATAAAACGCATGAACCAATCCTCTTTCCTTTTTCTAATAGATGGGGCTTGTTTTTCTGTGCTGACTGTTTGTCGACAGGATCCTCTGGTCAGGCTCAGCGTATGAAGCATGAAAAAAAAAAAACATTTCAAAGGATGGATAAGAGGGACAAAAGAAAACAACAAGGTCCTTTTTCTTTTCGCTGCTTGAAAAGCTTATTATTCTTCAAGTTCCCCTCAGTCTGAAAAGCAGCCCCTCCTCTACCTTATTTCACTTTTTTGGCCCCCGCCTTTACTCCCCCACAAACCTACACTGAATGACTTTTTTTTTTTTTTTTTACCACGGGAGCCGCCTCTCATCTCTTACTGGTTCTTTGGTTCCCTCCTTTCTTTTCTCCTCCCCTATTTCTCTTTTTTCTTTTCTCGCCTCTTCATTGCTGGCTGATAGCACCAGCCAGCTCAGAACCAAAGAGCCCCCCTCTTCCCCTCTCACACCGATCGAGCTTTAAGCCTGAACCTTCCCCTGAAAAACCGAGACATCACTCCAGAAGACGTTATTGCTCAATCCTCAAGGTACAGCAGAAACTTCTGTCTTAACATTTTGCTGTTTGGCGTGCTTGGAAATGCATCGAACCACTTGATGAGAAGCCAAGTTTGCTTGTGAGACCTGATCTGTCAGCCTGAATGTGAGCTCAAAAGTGTACACGTGTATTTCAGTGTACATAAGCGGAAGTTTCTGATGCTTCTGCAAGTGAAACACGTGTGATCTGCACTCAGGATGCCCCTATTCCTTATATAAATTCTGAAATATCTTGTGTGTCAGCTTTGTCTTCAATTACTGAATTTAACTCCAACTTTTATTTTGTAACAGGGCGATTGCCTTTTTTTTCAGAATGAGTATTTTCACTTATGTAACAATATTTATTCCATGATGTCCTTCTTTCATGCAGGCAGCTCAAAACCCTTCATCCGAACAGGAGGTGTGACAGAGGGGACTAACAGGACAGTCACCAGCACTCTGTTTTCGTCACAGTCCAGAGGAGCTCCAGTTTCCCCAATAGCTCATCTGAAGGATCCAGCCTCAGCTATGACACAAAGCAACGGGGAAAACCCTCAGAGGAACCAGAGTGGTCTTCACCAGATCCGAGCTGGCATCCAGAACCGATCCCTGCAAGCCAAGAAGAGAGTGGAGAACATCACGAAGGACGACATGAAGCGGTTCTTCTTCAAAAACGCTTTTGTCATTCTAACCGTGGCCGCTGTTATTACAGGTCAGTAATGTTTTGTGATGGAAATGTTTTCGCTGTTTGGTTTACGCTCTCCGTGTTTTCTGTGTCACCCAAAAATTCATTATTTTGACATGAGCAGCAGCTTTACGACAGGATGGAAGAAGGAAACAACTTGAAACAAAGCCAGCCGATGGGCGATCAGGGGGAGCTCTGATGGCCTTAGCAGACTGGTGTTTACTCATCCATGTGCCTGACCTATGACCTGTCCCCTTTAACCTCTGCATTCTACCTTCAGGAAGTGGGCCAGACCCACCCAAAGCATGCACATATGTGCCCAGCTAAAAATACTCCATGTCATGGTGGATTTCTTTGACTGATTGTCACATTTAGGATATTTCCCAGGACAGGCTGCAGGGTCAGCCACCTTAGCGTGTCTGTAAGTGTTAGACTGAGAGGACAGACTTCAAGGACAAGAAAAAAAATAGCTTCATAGTTAAAACAAGCCTAAAGCATCAGTGGGGGTCATGTCAAAAGTTTAGCAATAGGTACTTATATCCCATTTTTTCTGTTTTTATCAGCACTGGTTGACCTCTCCTGAACTTGATCAGTGTTATTAAAAGCTACTTTGCTTCCACATCTGATGCAGGTATAATCCTCGGTTTCGCCCTGCGTCCCTATAAAATGTCCTACCGTGAAGTGAAGTACTTCTCCTTCCCTGGAGAGCTGCTGATGAGAATGCTCCAGATGCTGGTGCTGCCGCTGCTCGTCTCCAGTCTCATCACAGGTATGAACGCCCGATGCGATCAGGACACCAAAAGAAACAAGTGCACAGACAAAAACACCCCACTTTCACATTCTTTTAACACATTTAACCATATTTTTGGGCCAGGTTTAAAAACATAAGCGTGACTCATAAGTGCAAGCTTGTTACTGATGATTCAATATCTGGGTCTGCAGACACATCATAATGTTGATAATCATTTGCGACAAATTTGTCCACGAATAAACCTCTTACATTACCTTTCCCATGAGTTTTAACATCATTACAGTAAATGAAGTGTTGTCATTGTGTTCATCTAGTTCAAAAGCAAAATTTCCTCAGATATCTGAAATCTGCTTTGACCCTGCTTTGTAACGGACAGCTTAGGACACAAAGCTGCACTTCATTCCTTCAGCTATTATCACTTACACAGCTGCCTGTGTGACTCCTCAGCATGGCTCCAGCTCACCTCTCATTCTGAAGTCCTTGTGGAAATAAAAACAAGCCAAACAAAAAGCCTCGCAAGCTCTGCCTCAGTGTCTTCTATCGCCGTCTAAGGCTCTTTTTACGTTTGGTTTGTGGATCAATGTCTGGCACGAAGCCTGTATTTTCTTTGTAAAGGAAAAACACTGACTAAGTTGTTTGGTGGTCCGTGGCTCCACCGACCAACATGTGCCTCATGAGCTGTTTGCTGAGTCGATGCTGTTTGTTGCTTTCAGGCCCGCTGGTGGACGGGTTTAGGGTGATCTCATGAGCAAGATGTTGACTCGCAGCTCTGCTCTGAATCACATGCCTGACCTCTGTAATAATGATCTTGATCTGGAAACAACACCACCAAAACAACGTGAGCCCTATTGTGTCTTACTTGAAGCAGTTCAGAATTTGTACCTTTTTTTGTTTTAGTTCCTCTCTGTCCCTTTTTTAGGCACATAGAAGATGTTTCTCATGACACTGCTCATCTGCGACCTGATGCTTTGTTTCATAAGCCCGACTGGCGAGTCTTGCACAGGAAGACCAAATGTCCAGTGACTGACAGGGAACGAGGCCGGTCTCTTAAGGGGACAAATAAGACACATTGTTTGACAATGGTCTGCTTTGTGCTGCAGTCGGGAATAACATCAGCTTTCTCTGACATCATGTCACATGACCACAGCTTCAGCATGAGGAATCAAGAAGAGTTAGAACGACTATTTCAGCACTGATTCCAGCTGGATTCAGAGAACCTGCACTGTGTTGTTAAACACCAAATAATATGATGTCCTTTGGTTGGGAAATAACATGGCACTGGATGAACAGCTTCAGCAAGAAAAACTGATCGATCACGATAAATAAATCTTCCAGTAAAAAGATGTTTCAGTCAGGATTTTTTTTTTTTTACCAAAATCTGTGTCTATCTCAAATTAAATTAGAAAAAATATTATTATTAAAGGCTCTCCACGACCCGGAATGAAAAAGCAGGTAAAGAAAATGGATGGATTATTATAATTAATAACAGATATTTACAGACATTTTCTAAAATGCACATGTAGGATTTTCTGTCATTTAGACTCCTAATTGCAGGTGAACTCAAAGTCAAAATTCTGCGATTTTTATTCTGTATAACAAGCTGTTCTGTCTAGTCTGTTGTGAAACCCAAAACACTGAAATGTAATTTGGAAATCCTTATCAACATTACATACTATTTATATTTTGATGTTCATTAATGTAATTTTCTATAATCCTAAATGAATTTAAAAAAAAAAATAAACTAAGCATGTCTCAGTATAGAATTTGCATTTATTAGACCAAATCAAACTATTCAGTTAGGATTTAGAAATCTTCCTGGAAAATGTGCACAGACATACAGTTTATAATAATAATAAATTATATCACAACACGTACTGAAGTACAACAAGACAGCATCTAAAAGCAAACAGGAAATTCAAGAATTTGTCGCTGAAATTTAAACTACAATTACTGAAAATTGTGTGCACTCACGTTGGAAAAAAAAAGTTGTTGTTTATAATGATTTAGTTTTTTTGTTTTTGTTACAACTGTATCTTATTTCTTCATATACAATTTTTTTTGCTGAAAACCACAAGGTTGTGCAAGGGTAATAAAAGCCACTTTTCTTTTGATCTGGACAAAAAAAAAAAGCCTAAAAGCATTTTGGTAATTTGTTTATCTTCACTCTGATTAGATTCATTAAAAACAACCAGCAGCTTTAATGTAGCTCAAAGCAGACTTTTTACATACAGAACTCTGGAAATCAGAGAATACGAGCATTAGAGATTCTGCAAAGACGTGGCAAAATAACATGATTCTGAGTTTGAAAAACTCTTCTGTATGAAACATGTTGTCCCATGTGAGTACTTGCTTCTTAGCTGGTCTAAAAGTGAATTTAGAATCAGGGGCCCTGTGAGGTTTGTGAGGCCCCGGAAGGTAAAACACGAAGGAAGGTAGCAGAGGGTGAGCTTTACCATGACTGAAGTAAAAAACCATGAATAAAAGCTTATAGGAAAGTGGATTTAAATGTTTCACTGATTAAATTAGAAACAGAAAAGCCTATGATCGGTTACACAATTGTCTAACCTTCAATATGTGCTTGCATGTAAACACATTTTGTCTTCAGACTTTACATTGTGACAATCCAAAACAGAGCTTTAACAGAGTCAACGTGTTGGACAGAAGCAATGAACGAGGGCAGCAAAAACGAGGAAAAGTAGGATGACTAAAGAGAAGAAAATGAGCTTGTAGGGTTCCGACTTTTACAATAGTTTCTTACATCATCAGTGGATGTCAAATGGCTTCTCACAGTCGCCATGTCCTGTGTTTCACCCCCGGTTCCCCAAAGTCGGGCAACTTTTGTGTTTGAGGCACGTCCCCGTAAATTACAAAGAAAGTCATTCTACTTGTGCTCCTTCAATCTCGGTTCTTTTGAAAAAGATTGAATTGGTAAAGCAGCGTCTGTTGTTGCTCTGACAACAGGCTGGAGATCATTGTGCGTACATGTAGGACTAACTAAGTCAACAGGTTTTCCCAGGGCTGTCAGACGGGGGGGTGGTAGGAAGAAAGCAAGAG
>NC_051430.1:20228968-20339522 GCF_001649575.2 Kryptolebias marmoratus | reverse complement strand
GGGGGTGGGGGGGAGGGGAGGGGATGAGAAGGAAACAGTGGATAATGAAAAAGAACAGTGGCAATAAGACCAGCATGCTACACGGCGAGAGGAGGGAGGTAAGATTTGGGTATGGAGATGAGAGATAAGGGTAAGGCAGGCAAGAGATGGTGATGGACGGATTTAAGGGCGGTTCCAAACAAAAGAGCCTCCTGGACGTGTTGAGACAAAGTTAAGGCAGGAGATACACTCACACCCAAACACATGTACTTTTCATGTAGAAACTCATTCATACTGTTCATACATTCGCTAACCCCTCACATTAACCTTTTTTCCAAATAAACCCCATCCCTGCCTTCACTTCATCCAAACTTCAACTCTAAAATCGAGCACTGACCCCTGAGCCGCCCTCTAAGCATCAAAGTGTTTCTCACATAAATTGCCACAGATGCACATACTTCGGTATTTAAGTGAAAGGAGCGCATAAATCTCAGCACCACACAAAACGTGCGCAGCACTGACTGGAGATAAAAGTCATAATAGGAGCTGACACTCTGAAAATACACCAGTCACACAGCTTTTAAAGCAGCTGGTCTGTCTCCAGTTCTCCTCATGATCATTTCTGTGTTTCTTACAAAATATTAACACACTGAAGAACATTCAGGACTGTTCAGACACAAAAGTAGAAGTTGTGCACTAACTTGAGCACAAAATATTAATCCAAGAACCATGTTTTATTAGCTTATCCCTGCAGCTTCAGAAAGGCAGATATTTATTAGTTGTTTTGTTTTTTCTCCCCGGTGGTGTGCAGAAGGTGTTGTTTTCCCCCCCAGTAAAGGTCACAGTCAGATTGGGTTTCTTGCGACTCTTTGTTGTCACAGATAGTGATATTCAGATAATCCAGATGGGTGTATTCCACAGATAATTGCTGCAACTTGTTCCCAGGCAAACTGTATGCACAATGGGACTGAAATCAGTGTCACGTCAATTCAACCTTGATAGGACAGATAACCAAAGAAAATTGTGGAAATTTTCCATAAATGTGGGGAGAACACCAACAGAAACCTACAGCACATTTGTTGACTCTCTGTTTGAGATTTACCTGCTCTCTTTTGATGCTACTGCACAGCAAATTTTACATTTTTGCTTTTCTCTTTGAAAAAACCAAACATTTTGTTGTTGCATCTTTGCTCCCTTTACAAGAACTCATACATTACATGAGGTCATAAATCAGAAAGCATTTGCTGGTAAACAATTATTGCCTGCTGCTGAAAGGCAAAAGAAGGATAATTCTGTTTTTGGTCATTTCCATGTGTATGTTTGTGTCTGTGTGTTACCAAAATATCTGATGAACCAAATGAACAAACTTAAATGAAACTTGCAAAAAGTAATCACTGGATCTACATCTATAACTAATTCACTTTTGGAGTCAGTCCAATTCCAAGATGGCTGCCAATGCTAACCAACATTAGTAAACACAACAATGGCTCTAACTCAGTCAGTTTTACAAATACTGAGCTAAAGTTTGATGTGGTAGTAGCTGAGAGCCATTCACAACACACACTCTGAGTGTGACATATAATATCACATGAGATTGTGCGTAAAGTTGTTTTCAAGGTTAGATCAAAATAACTACAACTCTGTCCTTTCTTAACATTAATCTAAAACTCTGGCATGAAAGGTGGCCCTCAGTTCCTTCAAGGAATTATTGGCCTTTCATTATTTTTTAAACAACATAACACTGATGTGTGTTAAAATATTTGTTGGGTGTTTTTTTTCCAGGTATTGCTGCTCTGGACAGCCGTGCCTCTGGTAAAATGGGAATGAGGGCAGTGATCTACTACACCACGACAACCGTCATTGCTGTATTCATCGGTATTGTCATGGTGCTCATTATTCACCCCGGGAAAGGATCGAAGGATGAGTTCACCAAGCATCAGCAGATAGAGCAGGTCAGCGCTGCTGATGCCTTTCTGGACCTTATCAGGTACCTATTAATGCTAGGAGCCACACAAGGAGTCTGTCAGCAAAATTTCAAATTAACATTCTTTCTTGATTTCCCCCACTGACACTGATCCCTCAGATGGAGGTGTTCAAAGTAGGAAAATGATCTTTAAGTTTGTGACTTTCCAAATGTTTCGCAAAAAAGAAAAAAAGAAAAAAATTCTTCAGAATGCAAATCTGACAAAAGCTGAACAATGTCCAGACATTTTGTCCTTACTAGAGAAGAGCAGTTAGATTTGACTGTTCGTTTTTATTGTTTTACAGAAACATGTTTCCTCCTAACCTTGTGGAAGCTTGCACCAAACAGGTACTTTTCCCATTGCATCTTTTTTTACAAGAGCTTTATGAGTGCCTCAATGTCAAGCTGGTGGTAAAAAAAAAAATTCTGCCATGGGGGTTTTCAGTTTTGTTTTTCCCTTTTTATGCTAATATTCCATTTCTTGTTCCTGTGAAGATTTCCAAAGTGAAAATAAATTTCGTATGAGCACTTTAGCCAAACGTTTAATCATATTTAGAACTTAACAGGGAGGAAAAAATGGGATACACTGTAAAGTAAAAATCTGAATTTTCTGACCTGACATGTCACCTTGAGACAAAAGACACTCATTCAATAAATAAATAAACATTTATGAAATTTCTACTGAACCAGGAGTGAGCTCTGCTGAACATGTTTTTCCTTCTGTGGAAATCCAGTTCAAGACGCAGTATGCCAAGAGAATAATCCACGTGACAGTTACGGTGAATGACACGATGTTACTGCAGAACGGCACTCAGCAAATAGCCAAGGAGGAGATGATCCCGGTGCCAGGGGCAGTAAATGGAATCAATGCTCTGGGTTTGGTGGTATTCTCCATCTGCTTCGGTCTGATCATTGGCAACATGAGGGAACAAGGAAAACCACTCAAAGACTTCTTTGACTGCCTTAATGAAGCCATCATGAGGCTGGTTGCCATCATAATGTGGTAAGTACTGAAACTCCTAAATGATTGGAAAGATTAAAAGAAAAAATAAATGTCTATACGACGAACTTGTGAAACCTATCAACCCTCAGGTATGCCCCCATTGGTATCTTGTTTCTGATTGCTGGTAAGATTGTGGAAATGGATGATATCACAACGATGGGAGGCCAGCTGGGAATGTACACGGTGACGGTTATTAGTGGCCTGCTCTTCCACGCCATCGTAGTCCTGCCGACGCTCTACTTCATCATCACCAGAAAGAACCCGTTTGTGTTCATCGGAGGGCTGCTGCAGGCACTCATCACTGCCCTCGGAACATCTTCTAGGTAAGGGGCTGGACTGAGCATTCAAACGTCCCACGAGGAAAGCCTCCACGTCACTTAAAATGGCCTCTTGTTGCTTTCGCAGCTCCGCCACATTGCCCATCACCTTTAAATGTCTGGAGGAGAACAACAACGTGGACAAGCGTGTGACCCGTTTCGTGCTTCCTGTTGGTGCCACCATAAACATGGATGGCACCGCTCTCTATGAAGCCCTGGCAGCCATCTTTATCGCCCAGGTCAATGACTATGACCTTAACTTTGGTCAGATTCTCACCATCAGGTATTGCTCCATTTGGATTTCAACGTTTGCTCTAAAACATCTATTTCTATGGCATTCGGTGAGCGATTTGATTCATTCAAAGGTTTTTGTGCAACAGAAATGAACTCAGATAGAATTCTGCCAGTTGAAGCAATAGTTTAGATGTTTTAAAGAGAGGTTCTGTGGAAAAGTTATGAATTGTAATACCTTATTTTTTGATAGCTCTTTGAATGTCCTCAATTTGGAGACAAAGAGCATATTTCTGGCCACTTCTGGCAACAATATCATAATACTTCTGGCAAAACAACAGTACAAAGCAAAACTGACGACAATGTCAAGCTTTATAAAACACTGCTGTGAATTTTGGAGATTGTAGTTGTTTTTAAGCACCCCACTTTGCTCTTGGCCTTGTTCGACCTGGCTGTTGGCTCGTCAAGTGAATCAGAAGTAATTCTCTCCAAACAAAGGTTGTGCGTCTTACTACAACAAATCAGATATCGGCTGCTCATAATCTTTCCGCAAGATCCCACTTCAAAATATCCAAGCTATCCCTTTAACTAGATTTCTCTGCCAAGTTTGAGTTTGTGATGTACAGGAAAAGTATTCCTACTATTCAGTTTTGACCAAAGTGAAACATCTCCAAGCCACAGATTTTCACATTTCTAATTTTCTAACCACCATTATGCTATCTGAGAAGCAATAACTAATACTGGAGCTAACAGAGCAAATTTAAGTGACCCTCCTCAGTGCTATTATCAAAGAATGCTCAAAAAGGTCAGTACTGGGACATGTATAATTGGACTCTTTTCTTCTCAGTATTACAGCCACAGCAGCCAGCATCGGAGCAGCTGGAATACCTCAAGCTGGACTCGTCACCATGGTGATTGTGCTGACATCTGTAGGGCTTCCCACTGATGACATCACCCTGATCATTGCTGTTGATTGGTTCCTGTAAGTATCCATAAAATGGAGTAACCTCACTTTATCGTGTAAAGTCAAGGTTTCTTCCCCCCGAATTGCACCACTTTGCTTTCACACTTCAGCAATACGTTCTTAGAAATTTTGAGTGGATTACTGAAGAGCTTCCAGAAACAATCTAACTAACAGTTTTACCAATGATTTATTTGTTTTTCCAGCCAAACTTACTGTAAATTTCTGGCTCATCTTCTTTGTGTTTTTAATTCAAGCCTTATTTATTCATTGACAAAAGGATATTTTCTGTGTTTGGTGTTGCTATTTAAACTGACAGTCTTTAATTCATTGCTTTGTCTCCTTGGCTCATCTCGTTTTCTGTCTTCTCTTTTTGTTCTTAGCGATCGATTGCGCACCACCACCAACGTCCTCGGTGACTCCATCGGGGCTGGGATAGTGGAACATCTGTCTCGCCACGAGCTGCGAAAGAAGGACCCAGAGGTGGGCAACTCGGTGGTGGTGGAGGAGCCAGACAAGAAGCCATACCAACTCATTTCCCAGGAGAACGAGTATGAGAACGAGAAGCCCGCTGACAGTGACACCAAGATGTAAGAGGGGAGACTCGCACCCCGTGGCTGGATGTATTCCTGTAGGAAAGTCACTGCTAGACAGACTTCCTCCGTTAAGCCTGTTTACAAATCTCACAAAACTGGAGGATTTAAATTAAATGAAAAATACTGCTAGAACTTATCTCAGCCAAATGAGTTCCACTACTGTGAGAGGGTCCCCCCTTACCACACTGCAGACATAAATAGTTCATGGTTGTATTGTTTGTCTAGGGGTTCATACTGTGATGCCTCCTGAGATTCATAATTGCCACAGAAGGATGGTGTTTGGGGGGGGCGCTGTTTACTATTAGGAATGAGTTACAGAGCCCTATTGTCTGTGGCCTTCATACCACATCCAAAACTCTGCTCTGACTGTAATGATTCATGTTGTCCACTAGAGGTCGGTGTTGCTTTGAGTCTGAAAGTCACAGCTTGTAGGTGCACAAATCTCTGCTTGCTTTAAGGTTGCTGCTTTTCCTTAGTTCGCTAATGTTTTATACAAAAAAATGTATATTTTTAATTTATAGGAAAACTAGTGAGATGTGACAGATACCAAACACATAAACTGGTTGACCAAATTCTTTGATGGGGAAAAAAAGGGCAGTTTCAAACCTCTGCACATGTATCTGAGGCTTTAATTTCTACAGTTTGTTGTACAGATTTGAGCTGAATTAGGAATTACATGCTTTATTTTAGACAATTATACTTCTATACCTTAAAATTATAGAGCTATAAGTACTAGATAAACAAAACTGACAGAATGTTGTCTATTCTGATGTTTGTTTCTTTCTGCTAACTCATGGTTACACTAATTATGTTAAATCACTTGGTCACTTTGCTTCTTTGTTGTTTGTTTAGATGAGAATCTGTCCGATCAATAAGCCAATAAATTCAATCAAAAATTACAGATAAATTCCTGGAAAATTCAATTCAGCTATAGCCTAAGTTGAACCATGACAGCAAAGTAGCCCAGGAGTTCATTTTGATGCTGATTTTGGCTAATTCCACGCGTGAGCCCTAAACAAATAGTAATAATAAAATAAATATTTGCAAGACATTCTGTATAATGGTCTTAGCCCATTCAGACACAGAAATTTGTTTTAAAAATCTGAATTTCTGCAACATTTCTGGAAAATCTAAACTTGTCCACCTAAAATAAAATGAATAATAATAATAATAATAATAAAACAAACTGGAATGTAAAACCTTTTATTGGAAAGTTTTCATCAGTGTGTTTTAAAATAACTGTGTTTAATTTGATGACAGGAGATTCACATTTCATCACACTCAGCAGAATTTATTGCAAGTGATCTAAATGGGTTAATTATTACTTTTTTTTCCAAATTGCATCCTTGTTTGTTGTTTTATTTTCAGTTTAATGTGTATATATGTATTAGAGTTCATTTAAGTTCTATCATTTACTTTGGCTAACTTGCTGTTTTGGATTTAACTAATTTGTTGTAAAAGAAATGTTGTTTTTTTCATAGCTCCTGTGTTGTATAGAAGATCCATCTAAATATAATGTACCTGTATAGAGAAATGTAGATAAATGTGTATATTAACTGTAGGCTGAAATAGAAATGGAAAGTTACTTGAGCATTTTATAATTAGAGAAAATCACAATATTACCAAACCTCATGACCAAACTAACTCTTCTTACAAATGCAAAATGCGAAAGGAAAAAAAAACAAACTTAACTCTATCATTTTTTGGATTTTTTAGATTTTTGGAAATGTAGTAGTTTCTTTGTTTACAGTTGCTGGTACCTCGTTTGATGTGATGAATTCACACGCACACAAAAACCGTTGAACTTTTGTAGTTTTGTCTTGCATGTATTTTTTTAAATTAAAGAATAAAACCCCTGGCTGTATGTTTATTGTTTTATCTCAAACAGACAAAGAACAAAAATACAAGAAGATTAAGACTTTAAAACTTGTCTGTTGGGAACATACCTCCTTGTACACATTTTGAAGTTTTTAGCTATTCACCTTATCAAAAGATTAAAATTCTGGACAGTGATTTGTAAAAAAAAAAAAAAAAAGCTGCAGCGTGACTGAGGTGGAATAAGGAGGTGGAAATTTCTATTTCTTTTTATACAGATCTGAATAACAGATCTGTTCTGACACCTTGAGGCTAGGCAGTGATTTGATCCGATAATAAATGCGATCAGTATGGTTATAGAGAAGTATAAATATTTTTCTGTAATAGCTTTTAACTTTAAGTTAAACATCTTTATGTAAAACCTACAAAACTATGTAAGCAGCAGTCTCCTTTTTTAACAACATATATGCGTTTGGAACCTGAACAAGTCAGCTGCTGTTACTGTAAAGATAAAATGTTCTTCTTATGCTTTTTTGTCATAGTGTTTTCACTCTAGATGACTCCTCTGGACAACAAACAACATTACAAATGTAAGTCACTTGTGCCATGTATGCTAATAGACCATCATGCCAACACTGATAATGACTTTTGAGCTTTCCTATTTTTAACAAAGACGGTCACTTCTTTTCATTGTATTTCCCTAAAGAATCAAGGCCAATAAATAAAAAGATATAAAGAAAAATAAGAAAAGGGAACCAAACCTTATATTGATTTATCAAACCACATAAAATACAAAAACTGCTTTATGGTGCCAGTGAACAAAGCAGTGCTTCTGGATAGGTTTTGGATATATATATTTTTTCTGTTGTGTGGTAAAGGTTTATTTTGTAACTGACGACGCAGTGATGTGCTGTGTTTATGATGTGTTTATTCCCAATACAGAAGTTAGTTTGTTAACAGAGCAAAGACACCTAAGAAATCAAACCACTGAACAATTCATTTCAGTCTTTTTCCCTAAAATGTACACACATAGATCCCCAGGATGTCTGGATTGTTCTGTTATAGCAATTTAAGAAACAGGCATCAAATAGTGAGGACTGGTATCATCAATCACAATGTTTTGGTGGGGTCCCCTTTGCGCCAGGGTCAGTGTTGAATCACATGCCTAATATATAAGATATATTACAATTTATTTTATTTGCAAAAGATGCAAATCCTTTTTGTAAACTGGAGTCTTTGCAGCTTTGGGTTGTTCTCACAATCAAAAATAAAAAAGTCATTTATTTCTTGGTCACTAAACGTGAACAAAAACTAGGTTTTATTTGAAATTTACATAGAAATAATAAAGTAGATCGAGATGTATGACTGTGATTAAGCAAATGATCTGTTTTAGCGTAGAATATGACAATACTAATTTATTTTTTATTTAACAAAGTGAGTAGGCCAGATGACTCAAAGTTATCCTGCGCCGCCCCCTAGCGGCCGGGGTCTAAAACGTTGCATGGCATTTTGTTTGGCGCCGATGGAGGGAGTCACTCCTGAGATCTTTGGTCAGTCAGACGACTGAACTTCCGGTCGGCATTTTGTTCTACGAGAGGAGAGCCTCTTGATGATCGCAAAATTCGTCATATTTATCATTTACGGTCGAAATTGGCTGCAAACGTTGCCTACGTCGGCGCAGACCGGCTGAAACTCCGAAGAACGAATGTTTTCCCATGATTATACGTTGAAACATTCACCCTTGAGTGACGGAAGAAGAACGAATCGGTCCGACCCGGATTATTGTTGATAGCTATAGCAGGCTAGCTCATCGGCTAGCAGGGGAGCCAAGCCGAGTTCCTTCTGGAGGAGCTTCGAGAGAGAAGAAAGGGGGAGCTAGAGATACGGACACAAACCCAGCTAAAACATTCCCCTCCCTTTCAGCACAACATCCAAAGGTAAATACATTCACGTAGCTGCTTTTTGTTCCTACCACTTTTAAAATTACAATTGTTATAATTAACGTTGATCTGTGTTTTGTTGCAAGACCACCTACGGCGCCGTTAATCGTTGACCGGGAGGTAACGGAAGCTAGTGAACTAGCAAGCCAGGCTAGCTCGGTGTGTTTTTGCTCTGCCTCGGCCTCTGCTGGATGTCATTTGTCGAGCCCGAGGATTGGGCCGTTGCCACGGAATTGAAATCCCTGCAGTTGCCCGTACTTGTACGCGCTCTCGTACCCATTACACTTTTTTTTTTTTTTTTTTTTTTTTTTTTTTTTTTTTTTTTTTTGAGAGCTTAATGGAAATCTAGGCTAACGCGATTCATTAACCCCGGCTAGCGCTTCCTTGTATTATTAGAATCGGCTTCATTTTATTTGAACTGGGGGGCAACGTTAGAAGCCAACTAAAAACAGTTAGAGCTAGTTAGCATAACTAGCTAGCTATTAAAACGCGACTATTGTTGTTAGCGAGTGTTTGGCTGCTGTTCGGCGTGAATTTTGTTTCGAGCTCGTCTTGTAGCTTCGGGGGAAGCTCGAAAGATCCGAGCAGTCAGGAACTTCAGGGCAGATCGTTTTTAAGCGTATAGTGAGCTGCGTCTCCGCAGTTCAGCGGAGTAGCGCTGTAATAGATGCTAAGTCTCTGCTAAACGGTAGGAGTGTCATTATGAGTTTTTTTTTTAACATCTTGCGCGAGTGCGCTCTGACTTTCTGGACCTTTTTTAAAAAAAATTCTCTCCAAAACGTAGCATTGTTTTTTTTTTTTTTTTTTAATTAGGAGTGCAGTTTGAAGACGTTTTGACTCGGCGGAGTTACTTTCGCGGCTCGATTCGCTCGGACGGGGTTATTGTTATGATTCGGGGGATCGTGCGGTCCGCTTTGTAGCTACTCTGTTTGCAAGAGGCGTACGGCGGCTGTTTGCTTCTGGAGGATGCAGCCCCCCCCCTCCACACCCCACCGCTGCCGCCACCGCCACCATCACAGTGCATCTGTTCCTTTGTGCTGCCTCCTGCCTGTCAGTCTCACAGCTGTCAGCCAAGAGCCAAGCCCCTGCGTGCGGAGGAAATCCACACAGGCTAGGCATGCTAACGACACCGCTTTGCTAATGTGCTGTTTACATTATCCATCTGTTGATCCTCCGTAAGAGTTGGGTCGTGCAGAACAAGTTTCGTCTGTCGGCTGAATGGCGCAGTGATCTGAGCGCTTCCCGTCTCTGGTTCAGCGATATGCAAAGGAGCTTCTGTCGTTTGCTTTTAAGTTGTTACCAAAAGTGTCCCAGGTTTGAAGACTGTTGCAAAAAAAACCAAACCCAGAACGTGTTACTCTGTTTGGCATTATTTTTGTTGCTGTGTGGTGTTCTTGTAGGCACCCTGTTGCCCCCCAAAGAAATGTGAAAGGCACTTTGATGCTGCAAAAAAAATCTGACACGGAGCCATGTTCTCTTTTAGCAGAGTGGAGGTGTAGGACTTTTTTTATATCTGAAATGTCAGTGAGTCCACCGGCGACTGCACAGAGTTCTTCGAAAAGGTATTGCCATAACGACATGTCATCATTGACGCCCCCTGATTGTAAATGGGGTTTGCCTTCTTTTCATGTGATCATTGCCATGTCTGCTGTTGTAGCACATCCATGTGAAAATTCGCCCCACGCATTCAGACAGCTTGAAGCATGCTTTAAAGTTCCTCGGAGCGCCCTATGGCTTTTCCGTGCCATTGCTTGACCTTTTGCACAATCTTACCTGAGAGGTCAAGGGCATCCGTCAAGTAAAACATTGCAAGACGTGTAGCAAGGACCCCTCCTTTATGCCTGTCTGCCAGAGTACTTCACAAGTTAAACATATTTAAAAAAATAATAATAAAGGATAATATTTTTTGCATGTACACAAAGGTTAAATATACGTTGGTATCATAAAGGTCATGCAATTGCAAAATACATAACATATTTATAATCCAAAATATGTCAAATTCTTTAGAGCAGTATGTGGTATATATTAACAGATCGTGATTAAACATTTCACCAGGACAAGCAGACTCCTGAGGTAGAGTACATTATTATAGGCGCTGTGCAGCGTTAAAACACTTAAATCAGTTTCAGTCCATTTCTTTTGATAAGCCTGCTAGGCCAGGTCTTTGCTGTTGTATTTAAACCTGTTTTGTATTGTTTTTTAAATAGAGTATGCATTTTTTTGATGGCAACCATAACAAAATGCTTGGACAACATGTATGCGTGCTGTCAGGGGAGACCTGGTTAATCTAAAATAACTTTTAAATAACTCGTGATTGCCACCGAAGCTTAAAACTAAATGTTTGTTTCATCTGGAAAGACTAAGAAGAATCACAGGTACACACCAACAAAGAGCTACAGATGTACTGGGGCTAAAGATTGTTTTTTTTTAACTAGTCATTTCCTGTGTTAGGCATCTTATTAATGTGTTACTGAACAACAAACCCCTGAAGTTTCTCCACTATTTAATTAACACACTGTGACAACTAACATACAACACGTGAGAGCATCTTATCATTTCTACTAAAAATAAGGCATAAAGGCAGACATGTGTGCATCAAATAATTTGGGATATATCATAGGCTGTTTTTGAGATTCCCCCAAAATGTTGGAAGTTAAAAATATTTTCTCTTTTAATTCTGCTTATTTACTCATTTTGTAAGTCAGTATGTTTTTAGCTAAAATGCTTCATTCTCTCGGTTTTTGTCATCAGCTGTTCGCAGCTTGTTCTGTTTTTTTTTTTTTTTGTCTTCCTCTCTCTCACTAATCATATTCTCTCTAAGGTGCCGGGAGATGTGAGGACGGGTGTCGTTCGACTCCCTGAACTACCTGTGTATCAACACACTCCCCCACCCTCACCTTCAGCATGAATGGGGATATGCCTCATGTTCCCATCACCACTCTTGCTGGGATCGCGAGCCTCACTGACTGTGAGTGCCACGCTGTTGGATTTCATGCTTTCCTGTTGATGTTGTTTGTTGTTTTTGTCCCGCTGTATTTTTACCTACTTAAAATCTGTCCTTCTGGAAATGCTCTTTTCTTAGTGTTGAACCAGCTGCCCCTCCCTTCCCCGCTACCTGCCACCACCACTAAGAGTCTCCTCTTCAATGGGAGGATTGCGGAGGATGTTAACCGTCTGTTGGACTGTCGAGATGAGAATCTGGCCTCCCAGTTAGCCCATGGCCTCAACCAGGTCTCCACAGAGCACATGTAAGTTTGAAATTATGTCTCTTTCTTGCAGAATTGCTCTTTATTTAAAAAAAAAAAGGGTGACATGTTCATTGTGAACGTTGTTCTCTGAGGTAGAGCCTGACGTTTGACATAAACTCCTTCAAACTGTTCAGTAAAACTTGAAAACAAAATGATTGATGCTACTGCTGATTTGTGAAGATTTGTCATCACTGTTTTTTTTGTTTTTATTTGCACGCAACGATACTTTTTAATGACATGCAGACATTAAAGACTTAACGGATGTTCTGAATGATTTCTAACGATTTAACTACATTCAAATGTTCTTGATGAAAATTCAAACTTTTTTGAAAATCAAATTAAAATAGGCATTAATATTTGTCTTTCTGCTATTTTACCTTGAAGATATATTCACTCTCCAGGAATTTTAACTTTATACCATGCATTGGATTTGTTTTAAAGCTGTGGTAATTAAAAAAATGTTTTAATTATGTAACTTTATACTGTGTGAAAATTAAAATTTGTTTAGATTTTGTTCAACATAGCTTAACTGCTCTCAGTCTTACTTTAATGGAGCATATATTCAGTTTTAGTTTTTGTTAACTTTGCTTAATGACGGTATTTGAGTTTATTTTTGTTATTAATAAGGGTGTGGATGGTGTTAACATGCTGGATGGAGTTGTGGTAGAGCCTTTTACATCTTAATAAAAGGGTAAATGTATTAGAAGGATTGAAATGTACATGTTTTGTAAACGTTCCAGTAGATTTGAATTAAATTTCAGTAATTTGCAGTGACATGTCTAGTGAAGTCTCCTGTGTTTGCTAAAATCTGTAAAAACGTTTTAACATTTTCTCTTTTTACTTCTAACGCCTCTCTTTATTTGTCTTTATAATGATGTATCTGTATTTTTGTGTCGTCAGAGAACTGAAAGACAACCTGGGGAGCGATGAGCCTGAAGGAGATGCACCACTGTTGCTGCGGACCATGCTGGCCAGGAACCCTGGCATCTTCAGGGAGAAAAGTATGGACACAAATGCATTTTCAGCATTATCAATGTGGTTAAACAATAAAAACCTAATTATTCCTTTTTGTGTTTGTCTTTTTTTACTAGATGTTATGCAGCAGCCAATGGTACCACCATTCAAGATCACCCAGAACTCCATGCATAGCCCTGCCCAGTCAGCAAACTTTCAGCCTGCTGCAATTTCTCCTAATCCATCAAGGTGTGTTTGGTCACTGGAAATTACCAAAGCTGGAATAAATAGTAATAATTTAATAGTTGAAATAGTTGCTTATTCATGGTACAAAGATAGTCTTCTAATGTGAATTATGTTGTTAGTTTCACTTTTGGTTTGAAATTTCTGTCTACAGTATTCTCTCGCTTACTTACCTTTTCCTTCGTTGTTTTCTTCTTTTTTTTTAACTCTAATCTTTTCAGCCGTTTTGTGGCGCCGCAGACAGGTTCTGGTGGTCGGTACATGGGCCAGCAGAACAGTCCGGTACCCAGTCCTTACACTCCTCAGAGCCCTGCGCCGGGTTACATACAGCAGTACCCCCACCAACAACCGCCCAGTTATAACCAGACCCAGCAGATACAAGGTGAGACCCCGTGTGTGTGTGTGTATTGTATATTCACGTGCACAATGAGGGTTGATCAGTGCGTCTTTGCTTGTATTTGCATGTGATACACAGTCTGGGTGAGCTGTGTGAATATCCTTAATTGTTTTTTTGTCGCCTTTGATGTAACAATTTTAAATAAAAAATTCTCAAACCCTTTTAGAATCAAACAATTGAATATAACAATAATAAAGTGTTTAGAGGAACCGTGTTGCATAAATCAAAATAGGGAAGCCTTGGAGATTGAAATTGTTATTAAATTACAAAAAAATAATGGAACAATAACTAGTGAAATATTTGATTAAATTTGACAGTGCGGTATTTTTGTGTCTGCTTTTATGCTCCACGGGGCTGACATCAATTAGTCCTTAGTGTCAGCATGCCATTGTGGCATATGCCAGCTAAGTTTAGTGTTGTATTTTGTGCTTTTGCAGTTTTTGAAATATTTGTTGATAAATTATATGTTTCTGGTTGACACTGTTAGAATTTTATCAAGGAGAAAGACGTTCTTGTGTTGCATGTTTACATTTTGGGCAATGAACTGTGGAATAAATGTTTGCCTCCAATCATGAAAAAAAATGTGGTTAATTACACAACTTAAGATTGTGTTTTATTATGTGTAAATGTAATTAGTTGTAATGCTTGTGCTTTGCATTTAGAGAATCTGGTCCGATACGTTGAATTAAATATTAAATAAATATTAATTATTAAATAAATAATTAGTTTCATCGTTAAAACAGATGAGTAGTAACGGGAGAAGCGGAGGGAACTTATTTTATTATTTTTATTTTTAGCGTCTGTGGCAAGTCCGATGGTGCCTGGCGGGATACGAAATATCCATGAGGACAAAGTCTCTGGGCAGATGCCCAGCGCTCCCAATCACCACCCAGACAGACTTGGTACTGAGGACTACATGAATATGGTGCAACGACGGGGGATTGAGGTATGACTGACAAAGACTTACTGTCTATTTTTAGACAATGAAATCACACATAAGATCAAAAACTCTGAGATGATTTGTTCAAACTTTATTCTATTTTTTTTCTCCAAACAGTTTAATTTTTGTTATAGAAAGACTGAAACAATCTAAATATATGCAAGGTTTATGATATCCCTAAAATTTGAAAAGAGACAGAAGTTTCAGATGAAGGGAAAATGTATATAAATCAGTACTAAACAGAGAGCTTATGGGGTGTTTTCTTTCTTTCATTTAAAATGTCTTTGTGTCTTCTCAAAGCAATGAAAAGTAAATTGAAAGTTAAATTTATTTATTTATTTTTTAACCTCTGTATTGTCCAGGAGAGCGACTCCACCATGAGGAATCCTTCCTTCCCTCTGAGGTCTCCACAGTCAGGCTGTTCTCCAGCATCGAGCGAGGGAACACCAAAACGTAAGCCCACTTTCAGAGTTCTGCTCTTCTTGGCCTAACATGTCTTCGTTAGGAGTAATAGCCGCTTCAAGCTTTTAAACATCAGCATGTAGTTTGTTCCTTTGTAGCACTGTCGGTTGTCATTGCAGTGTCGTCTTTTATTTGCTGCCTTTTCGAAGGACAATTTCTTATGTCTCTTCTTTGCGTTGCTGTTTTGTAGCGGGTTCCCGCCCACCCCTTATTCTACAGTCCCCACCTCCTTATGCAGCCTCTCCCAGGGAAGGAGGCCCTGACCCGAAGCAGCATCTCCAGCAGAGGAAGAAAGCTCCTACAGTAAAAGAGGAGAAGGATATGTATGACATTGTTAGCTCTCCAAACAAGGACTCTACTAAACTAACCCTCAAGCTGTCCAGGGTTAAGTCAAATGAATCTGATCCACCAGGTAAGCTTGTTTTTTCTTCTTCTGGTTTTTCAATAAGCCAATCAACTGAATCAGTTAACTGAACAAAAACAAGCATTCTGTGTGGAAATATATCAAAAAAGAGATATTGTTCTTTATAAATAGAAGCCTGGAAACAATTGTATGCACTTTGTCAATTTCTCAGGTGATGTTGTGACTGGCATGGATCAGAACTCGGAGCTAATGGAGACGGAGCTGGCCTTTCAGCACGTTCCGGTTCTCCAGCAAAATCTAGCAGCTCGACAGCAACAGCACCAGCAAGCAGTTGGTACCAGCGGTCTTCAACCTTCAAGTTCACCTTATGATGAGGCAGAGCTCGATGCGCTTGCTGAAATTGAAAGGATAGAACGAGAGGCAGCTAGTGAGAAGTGTTCCAAGGAGGTGCAGGATAAAGGTATGCAGAATATCCAGTGTCGTGCGGGACTTTAGCGAAATCTTTACAGTGTTTTACTGTAAAAGTTTAGTTGAAGTGATCAGCTGCCTGTAAGCCGAAAGACTACCTAAAAGCTTATATTGAGTTGTGCCTGCATGTCAGCATCGGGGAGTGTTGGGTTGAAGTTGATGTAACACTCATATGCCTTTGAGTCATTAACAGAGGTAGTCACAGAGCTGAGTTGGCGGGTATGTAGGAGTGAGTAGGGAGCTGGAGCGTGCGGTTCTTCATTGTAGCCAGTGGCGCACCTGTCACTCCACAATGCCAGCTTTATGTGGGGAAGTGTATATCGCAACAAACATGACTGTCCTTTTTAGTCTGTGTGTGATAAACTATACAAGCTTAAAGAGGTGCTTCGTCTGTGATGACAAATCGCGACACTATAGTGTAAAGAGCTTCTGTCTTTTTTTTCTGTATGCGACAGATCTCAGAAAAAATAAATACATACACTGAAAGGCACATGTGCGATTGACTATCGAATAAATTCCTTTTTTTGTCTTTCTTTTGTAGACAAGCCACTGAAGAAGAGAAAACAGGACTCCTTTCCCCTTGAGCCAGGTGCCGGGGGACCGGGTGGTCCCACTGGTGCCCCAGGCAGTGGATCTACAGGAGGTGGCAATGCTGGCAAACTGACTCCACAGGAGGCCACTGCAGCTGGAAATGGTGCCAGCCGCCCTCCCCTCATGGTGAGCATCGATCTCCAGCAGGCAGGCAGAGCTGATGGCCAGCATGACCCCTGTCTGGCCGCCCCCATCCCTGCCCTTGAAGCCCAACGCTGGCCTGAAGAACCAGCTAGTGGGCCGGCAGCTGTGGAGGGTTCTGACACGGCTTTGCGGTTGAAACCAGATGGGCGACCGGAAGTCATTAAGAACAGTGTTGATAAACATGACAGCAGGAGAGAGGGCCGGGAGTCGTCCAAGCACCGGCATCACGAAAAGTCCTCAGACAGACGCGGAGAGATGCCAAAGTCGTCAAGTCGAGGGGAGCACGGACGAGACCGAGACCGCGAATCTGAAAGAGATAGGAGGCATCGGAGCGAGACTGGCAGTCGAGACAGACGGTCCCCCGATTCTCGCTCTCGAGGCGATCGGGATAGGTTTGGCTTCCAGGCGCCTTCCACCGGAGAGCCTGGTCGGAGCAGCAGTAGACAAGATGGTTCCAAACTGGCCTCATCTGCCGCTGGTGCTAAAATTCCAGATTCTTTCCCCGCTCAGCTTCTGGGAGGACATACCGGAGCGCTGAAGAACTTCCAGATCCCTAAGGTGATCTGGACTGATCAAACCAAATGTCTACCCGCCTACCAATCATTCAGCTGTCACTGCCTGCAATCTCACAAAACCAAATCACCCCCACCCCCTGCTCACTTTTTGATTTTGTTTCTCCATTTAAAGCCTGTTTTTAATCCTGACATTGTTTTTCAAATTCTGTTAACACATTAACTTCCACCTAACCATCAAGTAGTTTTTTTGTCGTTGGTGTGTAAACAAACAAGCAAATGCCTTAAGGAAATCTTCCACTGTGTCTTATTATTTATTTATTTTTTTAAAAAACCTGGGCTAAAAACATCTAAATTTCACGCTTCCTGTCCATGTTGCGAGGTGCTGCCCTCACAACGTGTATAAATGCACAGTTCAGTGCATCATAGCTCCCACAATCAAGTGTGCTGATCTAATATTTTTAATCTGATAACCTGTGTTCAGCTGCATGCTATTTATTATAATTTTACATATTCTGTTTGTCCGTATAAGGTCAGTTTTTTTTAAAAAAGGATAATTATAAAAACAGTAGCTTGGTAACTTTTTGTCACATAAGAACTAGTCACTATGATCGTAAACCCTAACTGAGTAAAGCTTTTAATAAATTTTGCTGTCTTTACAAGCCTTAATAGCAATTTTAGTTTTATGATGACACTGACACAATTTCTAACCGTATTAAGTCAAGCGTGTGACTCCTGAAATATGTTTGTTTTTTTCTTTTAGCTGCAGTATCATCCTAATTGTCTCTGTTTACCTACAAAGGCACAAGTCTTCTTGTCGGTGTCAGCAGTAATTTAATCTTCTAACCTCAGAAACTGGTGCATTGGAAACACAGTGGGATATCTCTTTATGTCTTTGCTATTGGGCCACTGGGGATTAACATCAAAATCATAAACTTTGTCAATTTGCTTTTTTTTTTTTTTTTTTTACATTTCTATTTATTCATGTATTTTCTGTCTCCAGAGTTCATATATTTGGTCTAAAATTATGCATAGATTGAATTTCATGGATATTTGAATTTGACTTAACTCGTCTTTTTTTTTTTTTTCCCCCACAGATTAACCGTGACCGGGACAGCAGTGGGTCAAGTGAAGGTCAGATGTGGGGCCAGCCAAAGGTTAAACTGGAGAGGCTGGGTTTGGTGAAGGACTTTGAGAAGCGGCCCAAGCCTGTGGTGGTTCTAAAAAAGCTCTCGGTCGACCAGATTCAGAGGCTCATTCGACACAGCAAGTCTGGGAAAAACAGGTTCTCCTCAGGAAAGTCTGGCAAAAGTAAGTGTTTCAAATGCTTTTATGTTTTACCAACTCATTTTTTTGTACACTCCTCTAAAGGAAGAAAGTATTTCTTTGTTAATAGCTTGAACCTTTTCTTGTCAAATCTTTAGGTGGGGTGGACCCAGCGATCCTGAAGGAACTTCCCCCAGAGTTGCTGGCAGAGATCGAGTCCACCATGCCTTTGTGTGAAAGGGTGAAGATGAACAAGAGGAAGCGAAGCACTGTAAATGAGAGGCCCAAATATGCTGAGGTCAGCTCAGATGATGACTTTGACGCAAATGGAGAGTGTGAGTATATTCATTCACTGCTTGTCATTTATTTTCTTAGGAAAACTGCATTAAAACATAAATTTAGAGTGTAGCAGTTTCGGTTGTATGTCGGCTTCTTAGGTGCAGGGATTTAATTTTGTTAAATCTTTACAGCGGCAAGGAAGCGTCACAGACGAGACAAAGACAGAACCTGGGAGTTTGAAGAAAGAGAGCGACGAGGTTCGGGGGAACACCGGAAAAGTGGGCACCGAGACAGCCGGCGAGGCTCAGGGAGCCGCTACCGCGATTCCTCTGACGAAGACTCGCCGCCGCCCAGCATGAGTGAAAGTACGTATTCTACCATTTCATGTTTGCTTTAGCAGTGGTAAGGTTTTAGAATTCTACATATAAATTGTATTATATAATTTGGTTGCTTTGAAGCAAATTTATAAGCATTTTGCCATCAGTTAGAAGTTAATTAGAACAAATTTATACCTTGTAATTTGTCACACAAAGAGAAGCTTGACAACTAAACCTGTCTTCTCTCGTTCAGTTGCCAGAAAAATGAAGATGAAGGAGAAACAGAAGAAAAGGAAAGCATATGAACCCAAACTAACCCAGGAAGAACTAATGGACTCGTCCACATTCAAGAGGTTCTCAGCAAGCATTGACAACATACTAGAAAATCTGGAGGATGTGGATTTCACTACTATGGGTAATTACCAGTGTTTATTCACCTTCAGACTAGCTTTATAAGTAGACCTTAAACCTCATTTTTGCCCAACGTTTTCTCTGGTTTCTAACAGCGGATGACGATGAGATACCTCAGGAATTGCTGCTCGGTAAACACCAGTTGAATGAGCTTGGCAGCGAGTCAGCCAAAATTAAGGCCATGGGCATCACAAGCAGGGTATAGTTTTATAATACTGTGAAAACGCTATTTGAACTCTGTGTGATATTTGAGATGTGGGCCTAAATAATGTTGTTGTTCTTGTAGATCCCATCAGACAAGTTGGTGAAGCTCCTGAACATCCTAGAAAAGAACATCCAGGATGGATCCAAGCTCTCTACCATGATGAATCATGTAAGTTTCTAATCTGGTTTTTATCATTTTCTGGTGTATAATGTGACTAATGGCAATGGCAGGAGATTAATTTTTTTGTCCCCCCCCCTTCTCTCTCAGGACCAAGATGCTGAAGACGAGGAAAGACTTTGGAGAGATCTGATAATGGAGAGAGTCACAAAGTCTGCCGACGCTTGTCTGACGGCTCTGAACGTCATGACCTCAACACATATGCCAAAGGCTGTCTACATCGAAGACGTCATTGAGCGGGTTCTGCAGTACACCAAGTTCCACCTTCAGAACACCTTGTACCCGCAGTACGATCCTGTCTACAGGGTGGATCCACACGGAGGTGACCAGTTTTTAAATTTTATTTTATTTGACCCGTTATAAACTCCTAACTCTATTATGATACATTTATTAGCCGCAACATTAACGCTTCCTGCCCTGACAATTGAATCTCAGGTAGTTTTTTTTTTTTAGTCTTGGAGTGTTGGCACCAGATACTTTGGACCTTGTAGGTTTTTTTCTGTAAATTCAGTTAATGCACAATGAAAGTGATATATGATGTGTTAAAAGGCCAGGCCAAGATTTTGAGTTGTTTTTCTTGAGCGGTCTTTGTTGGGCTTATTGTCTCATGGGGGATTTCCCTGCCTTTCTGAAGTGCTGTATTTAAGGTGAGATTAATCAAATTTAAATAAAGGTTTTAGTTGACTTCTAGTTCATTAAATAACACCTAATTCTGGTGAGAATTATTACTAACGACATTGATTGTTTTATTCATATTTAAAAGAAGCAAGTATTAATGTTTTTAACCGAGTTATCCTCATTTGTGTAGGTGGCATGTTGAGCTCCAAGGCAAAGCGTGCGAAATGCTCCACTCACAAGCAGCGTGTCATCGTCATGTTGTACAACAAAGTTTGTGACATCGTCAGCAACATTTCAGAGCTCCTAGAAATCCAGCTGCTTACAGACACCACCATCCTCCAGGTAAAAACAAGAAGAAAATGCATATTTACAGAAATGTTGCATTTCAATCACCAGTTTATCATTTCAGAAACTGATTTTTATTTTTGTTTGACAGGTTTCTTCGATGGGAATCACTCCATTTTTTGTGGAGAATGTCAGTGAGCTGCAGTTGTGTGCCATTAAACTAGTCACAGCGGTGAGTCTTTGTTGATCTACGGTTTAAAATAATACATACATTTTATTGTAAAATGTTCCCCTCCTCCAACTATGAGCTTATAGAGTATTACCTGTCCCTCTAGGTTTTCTCACGCTACGAGAAGCATCGGCAGCTTATCTTGGAGGAAATCTTTACCTCTTTGGCGAGACTACCCACCAGCAAACGCTCTCTGAGAAACTTCAGGTACCCTGTTTGAACGTCTGTTTGCACTGATTTATGGATAATGTGGTTTTTCTACTGTAGAGGACTTAAATGTGGAGAAATTATTAATGGTTTGGGAGGGGGAGATTTCTCATCATCATGATTAGTTTCAATTTCCATTATTTTTTTATATGTTTAGAAAGGCATAATAACCGTTTACACGTTATCCTAACCTCTGGTGTCTAAGACTAAACAGCTCAGACCAGGATGGAGAACCCATGTACATTCAGATGGTGACAGCTCTGGTGCTGCAGCTGATCCAGTGCGTGGTCCATCTTCCCAGCGACAAGGATGTTTTTGAAGATTATGACAACAAGGTTAGTAGGCAAGCTGAAGCACATAAATGCCACACGGCGGAGTCTAATCTGTCCTTGAGTGCAAACGGCAGCTTCAGGAACAGTTTTCTTTTCTTAAAGAAATCTTCTCTTTTTTTTTTTTTTTTTTTAGGTGGATCAGGACCAACTCTTACGAGACGGCGATGAGAACAGCACAAAACTTCCTCTCAGTCTTCCTCAAAAAGTAATCATTGTTTCATTATACGTTTTCTTGAATNCAGCTGATCCAGTGCGTGGTCCATCTTCCCAGCGACAAGGATGTTTTTGAAGATTATGACAACAAGGTTAGTAGGCAAGCTGAAGCACATAAATGCGACACATCGGAGCCTGATCTGACCCTGAGTGCAAACGGACGCTTCAGGATCAGTTTTGTTTTCTTATATTTTTTTTTTTTTTAGGTGGATCAGGATGTCTTGATAACCAACTCTTACGAGACGGCGATGAGAACAGCACAAAACTTCCTCTCAGTCTTCCTCAAAAAGTAATCATTGTTTCATTATACGTTTTCTTGAATATTTACTGTGAACGTTTTGATTATATTAGTGGGTCGTATAGTCAACTTCAGGATTTCTCTACAGTAAGACTAATCCTATTTTTGTTTACCCTCTAAGTGTTCCTAGCTTTCATTTTTATTGCCCCCACTATTTACAGATAATCTAATAAACATCTATTGACTTTATAGTGTTTGTATTTATTATTATAGTCCAACAATATCTTTTTTTTTCTCATCGTGCGTTTCCTGTGTTATTTATTTTACCATTGGTTTCCCTCCTCCTGCTGCTTCCTGCTACTTTCCCTACCTTCAGGTGTGGCAGCAAGCAGGGAGAAGAAGATTATCGGCCGTTATTTGAGAACTTTGTCCAGGACCTGCTGTCAACAGTAAACAAACCAGAGTGGCCTGCTGCAGAGTTGTTGCTCAGTCTGCTTGGTAGACTGCTGGTTAGTAGGAATACTTCCTCTCTTTATGCTTGAAATGCAGCCAATTGTGCAACACTTTTCTTTTTTTTTTTTTTCTAAGAGTAGTTTGTGTGAAATTGTAACTTAAGACAGTACATTGTCTACACTGTATCTGTTTGGTATCAATGAAACAACACATTAACATTGACAAATTTATTACTCAGGTGTTAATATATTAATAATAATTGGTTTGCTTTTTAAATTTACTGTACAATGAAACTCCTGGTATAAAATGTCTGTTCCTAAAATCCTTCTGTCCGTCTTTCTCTCTGTTTTTGCCCTGATCAGGTGCACCAGTTCAGTAATAAACAGACAGAAATGGCTCTGAGAGTAGCATCTTTAGACTACCTTGGCACAGTGGCTGCCCGTCTCAGGAAGGACGCAGTCACAAGCAAGATGGACCAGAGATCCATTGATCGTATCCTACAAGAGGTAGAGAACTTTAAGTTTAACGCACACACAGCGTTCAAACAGACTGAGAAACTTTACAGGGAGGGGGTGGATATTTTGGGCTTAAAAATAAGAGAAGGGGAAAAAAAAACAGTGTATGAAGCATAGACTGTGTAAAGCTGATTTCATGCTATCTATGAACATGGATGACAATGGATTTGTGTACCATTTTTTTCATACATAAGATGGACTTTTATATAATCTGTACCTCTGATTCTTCAGTCTCAAGGCAGTGATGAGACCCAGCAGCTGCAGAAAGCTTTACTGGACTACCTGGAAGAGAACGCTGAGACCGATCCTTCACTTGTGGTGAGTTTACATCAGGCTGACTGTGCCAGAGCCGATATCTGACATCAATTTGCATAGAAAGTTTATTTTTTTCTTACTGGTATTTCTTATAGAAAAAACACTGATGATTAGTTCATTTAGTTTTTTTTTTTTTCAATTAATCTGATACTGATGCATTCTTTGTCTTCTAGTTTGCTAGAAAGTTTTATATTGCCCAGTGGTTCCGCGATGCCACGACGGAGGCTGAGAAGTCCATGCGGAACCAGAATCCTAAAGATGAGGACTCGTCAGATGGACCGCAGCACGCAAAAGAGATCGAAACTACTGGTGAAATCATGCAGCGTGCAGAGAAACGCAAGAAGTTTCTGCGCACCATCATTAAGACTACGCCGGCTCATTTTACCACCCTGAAGTAAGAATTGTCAGAAGTCTCACTGTTGTACTCCTTAAGTCAAAGTGTTTTTGATTAATCTGTTCTTTGCTGAGTGCAGTTTGAACCTTTTTGACACGTTTTCTTGCATCGTACAGTTTTACTTAGTAGGAATCTTCCTAGGTTCATTTTTCTACTGCAGCATCTTCTTGACTAAGTTAGGATTAGATGTTTATCTTTGCATCCATGTAACAGAAAAGTGCTTGTATTTGTTCACCAGCTGCAGTTTTTTAGGCCATTACCACAGTGCTTTATTATTTTTAGGTTCTGACTCACCAATTGCAATTTTGGCTGATTCAGGTTTCTCTCTAAAAACTGTAATTGAAAATAAAAAAGTAAAATTACATTTTCTGCAAGGAAAAAAAAAGATTATTGTGCAGATCTTTAAGAAGAAATACAATCAACCATTTTAAAAGTTTGAAATGGACAGAAATTAGATTGGGATTTCAGATGCCAGGATGTATAACTTCCTTTCCAACTTTTGGCTTCACTTTAACAGCAAAAGTGTAGAAAGCATCTATGAGTGTAAAAAAGTAAACATGGAGCATCAGAGCAATGTGTGTACATTAAAAGGCTCACGAATTAATTATTAAGGCAGTTAAGTTTTCAGTGTTTTCTTTAGAGACTAATAAAAGTGAAAACAGCAACAAGTTCAGAGTTCTCAGTTTGTCTTTGTTTCACATTGACCTGGAATAAATAACTGTTGCTGCATTTATTCACTCCTACATAACAGAGCCTTTATTGAGATATCTGTTAAAATTCTCTATTTTATATGATTCAGGCTACTGAAATGTTTGAATCACAATAGTTCAAGTTGCTGCCTGTGTGTGATATTACAAAAAACATCATTTGGCCTGCTGATTAACAAATGATTGGACAGAATACATGCGTGTGTTCTAATTCTGGATGTGAAGACCTGTACTTTGAGTTGGCCACTTATTTCATTGACAAATATGTCTAATTTGCTCTGAGAACCTCTTGTCTGCTTCGTGGCCAGTTGTATGATGGTGAACTTATGACGCTCTCTTTTCTCCACAGAATGAACTCTGACACTGTGGACTACGATGACGCCTGTCTGATTGTGCGTTATTTGGCCTCTATGAGGCCGTTCGCCCAGAGCTTTGATATTTATTTAACACAGGTCAGTTTGAGTTTCTCTTAGTATATTTTAAATTGTGCGTGACAGTCATAAAATGATCTCAGTTTATAATTATGATCTTAGCGTGGAAGTTTGTTTGAACACAAGCTGCTGTAGTTAGAGCATTTTATTTTTTTTCATAGATCTTGCGAGTTCTTGGGGAAAGTGCCATCGCTGTAAGGACTAAAGCCATGAAATGTCTGTCTGAGGTTGTGGCTGTGGACCCCAGCATACTGGCAAGGGTATGTTAGAATTTGTATTTGTGAAGAAAACCTACATCTCAGTGATCCAATTTCACAAACTAAACAAGATAAATATATATTCTTTAGTTTTTTTTATATTCTCATTTCAAGTTCTTATCCCAGTGGCTGTAGTTATTATGTGTTTTATGCAGTCTTCATACTGTATCCTCTGATATTCTCCACTTGTGTAGTCTGACATGCAGCGAGGCGTTCACGGTCGTTTGATGGACAACTCCACCAGTGTGAGAGAGGCAGCTGTGGAGCTGCTGGGCAAGTTTGTGCTCAGCAGACCCCAACTCACTGAGCAGTACTACGACATGCTCATAGAGAGGATACTGGTAAGGAATCTTTATTTGCTGTGATGTTATTGATCATTAGAAATTGAATTCTGAAGAATTGCTAAAGGTTTGGCTTGTGTGTGCTGAGTGCAGTGCTTCATGAAACTCCACAATTTAGGTGTAAGTAACTATTGATGTGTATGCAGATGTGATTGAACAATTTACAGCACAGCATTAACTGAACGCCAGGGACATTTTTGAGGTTTGAGTTGCTTTAGATGACTAAAATCTGGAATAAGCTCAAGTCTGATTGTTTGTGTGACTCCACTGAGGATTTCTCGCTGATTTAATTAATACTTAATAAATGTTTTTAAATGTTCATTTATCAAAAAAAAAAGTTTGACCCCTTAAAGACACTGCAGGAACTGAACAGCAAAGCAGCTTTAAATGTTTTTTTATTTTTATCTTGTACCTGATTGACATTAGTGAAGGGAGTGTTTTACAGGCATGTCTGCTGAAGATATAAAATCTATCTATACTGGATTGTTTTAAAATCTATTTTCATGTTAGCATCTGGTACCTAGATATTCACATTGTTGTTTCTGTTGTCATGGAAATGTGAATCAGGGTTCATGTGAAGTTCACTCTTCTTTATAGTCTTATACTGCCACCTGTTGGCAAACCAACGCTCTTGCTCCTTATGCGTGATGGAGCAAATTTTATGTGATGCTTTACAAACCAGTGTATTGTCATGTGTTTTTAAGTTGATTTTTTTTTTCCTATGTTAAGGACACTGGTATCAGTGTGAGAAAGCGGGTGATCAAGATTCTCAGAGATATCTGTCTGGAGCAACCAACCTTCAGCAAGATTACTGAGATGTGTGTGAAGATGATCCGCAGGGTCAACGACGAGGAAGGCATCAAGGTGTGGATCCGCTGCTTCTGTTTTTTTTGCTGTTATTCTATAAAGTCAATGTAAATAAATATAACTACTGCAACATATATTTTAACACACACTAGAGTAGGAAATAACAATAACTGACTTCTTCCAGAAATTGGTGAATGAGACATTCCAGAAGTTGTGGTTTACTCCAACTCCGGCACATGACAAAGAGACCATGACCAGAAAAATCCTCAACATCACTGATGTTGTAAGTTTGGCTGTGTCGTTAGTTGTGTATGTTGTATAGAAATATGTAATAAAAAGCTTCATTGTCTTTTTGTTTAATGGTGAGTTTTGCCATGCATGAATTTTATTTACCTATCTGTTAACTCAGGTTGCAGCGTGTCGAGACACTGGTTACGACTGGTTTGAACAACTTCTCCAAAATGTAAGTGTTTAATTTTGCATTTGAGAGCAGCAAGCGCAAAATCGGCTCAAATCTGATGAAACTAACATTATTGTTCCTGCTGCAGCTTCTTAAATCTGAAGAGGAGGCGTCGTATAAACCAGCTAAAAAGGCATGTGTTCAGCTAGTCGACAATCTGGTGGAGCACATCCTTAAATACGAAGAGTCTCTTGCAGGTAAACACGTGTTTTCATTGGATAACCACTGAGTTTCTTTTACGTTACTGTCTGAACTTCTGTTGCAGTCAGGTTCTTTTTTTTCAATATCGAAATACAAAAGTGTTTTGTATTAATGATTTTGTGTATTTCTTTTTCTGTTTTTAGAAAACAAGGGGGTGAACTCAACGCGGCTGGTGGCGTGCATCACCACGCTGTACTTGTTCAGCAAGATTCGAGCCCAGCTAATGGTCAAACATGCCATGACCATGCAGCCGTATCTGACCACAAAGTGTAACGTAAGTTGTGTTCATTATGCAGCTTGACTGTCTCCGTGTGTTTTACTCATTCTCAGATGGGCGGTTAAAAAAAAAGGTCACAACTAAAACTAACCTCTTAACTGATTTGAAAGGAGAAAAAAAAAGAGCTTTGCAAACACCTTTTGTGCGTGGCAACAAAAATTGGTTTACATGCAACCAGAAATGTAGCTTATCAGATCAAATGCTGGCTTTTGCAGTGTCTGCTTAGAAAAGAATGTGTCCATTAAGCAGATTGTATTGATAAGCTCTGGTTTAGTGTGTTGTGGATTTCTGTGGGGGAATCACAATGCAGAGAGTCAATTTATCTGCATAAATGTTTGTTTTTATTTGTTTTTCTTTAAAAGCGTTATATTAAAATCCCAGCTTTAAGTAAATATAACTCAACAATAGGTGTTTGCGAATGTGCTTCAGTTATTTTAGCATGTATGAATGCCAGTTGGTGATTAAAACACCTGTTAGTTTTATGAAAAATTGTAATTGTAAGCCTGATTTGTTTTGGATTAATGTTCACATATGTAAACCTTTAAAAGTGAAATGGGGTATACTTTTTTCTTTCTTTTACAATAATAGTACAAGTGTCTTAGGGTTGAATAATGCCTTTTAAAGTCACTGTTGATGGCTGGATCGACTGTGGTTCTCCAGTAACAAGTGATGTTTTTCCTGCAGACTGCCAATGACTTCATGGTCATTTGTAATGTGGCGAAGATCTTGGAGCTCGTGGTGCCTCTGATGGAGCATCCAAGTGAAACTTTCCTCGCCACCATCGAAGAAGACCTCATGAAGCTCATCATCAAATATGGCATGACGGTGTGTGACAGTGACTTGTTGTTGTTGTTGTTGTTTTTTTTTAAGGTATTCTAACTTATCATGTGAAATGACCCGTTGGTTTCCCTGCCTTCCTTTAGGTGGTCCAGCACTGTGTAAGCTGTCTTGGAGCTGTTGTGAACAAAGTCACACACAACTACAAGTTTGTCTGGGCTTGCTTCAACAAATTCTATGGTGAGATATGCATTTAGCAACGTCATATTTCAAACAAAACAGTTTGACAAAAACTGACCCAAACTCAAAGTTCTTTTTATTTAAAAGATTTGTTTTGGTTTTATCCTCAGGTGCACTTAACAAGCTTAAGATTCAGCATCAAGAGGATCCCAACAGCACGACGTTAGCAGCAAACAAGCCTTTTCTGCTGCGATCGCTCTTCACTGTGGGGGCACTGGCTCGACACTTCGACTTTGATTTGGAAGAGTTTAAAGGCCCCAACAAGGTAGAGCATCAGATTTTCACACGAATCGAAGATAAACAGAGCTATGCAGCTTTGCAACTTTAATTTCCACTAGTAGTTTGTTATGCTAACAAATAACACAAATTTCTACAACTCCGTTTCTAACCTGACAGTTATGGGTTTTTGTATTTTATCTGCAGGTTATCATCAAGGAAAAAGTTCTTGAGCTGCTGCTGTACTTCACCAAACACGAGGATGAGGAAGTCAAGACCAAAGCCATCATTGGCTTAGGTAAAAAAAAAGATTTAGGAAGATTGTCTTGCTCCAAGAGATGGAATTATATGATTTTTTTATTTATTTTCTTACATCATAAATTCTTGTATTCTCTTCTTGTAGGTTTCCTTGTGATCATGCATCCCAGCCAGATGTTTGTGCCTGAGGTGAAGTCCTTGTACAATGGGATTCTGGCAGACAGCGCGTCCTCCATCAATCTCAAAATCCAGGTCCTCAAAAACCTGCAGACGTACCTTCAGGAAGAGGACACACGAATGCAGGAAGCAGACAGAGAATGTAAGTAAAGCTGGTGTGGTCTGTGTGGTACAGCAGCTCTTTGTTTTTGTACATGCACATTACAGCTGCATTATTCTGTTGGTGTCAGAACGTAAAACAAACAATATATTCTATTAACCAGTTAGTTGGTTATTAATACATTGTTGTACTTTTGTTTAATACATGGATACGAGATATTGTAAGATGAATTAACAATTTTTATTTTTGCCTTTTTTAGGGAAGAAACTGTCGAAACAAGAGGATCTGAAAGAGATGGGAGACATTTCTTCAGGGATGAGCAGCTCCATCATGCAGCTTTATCTAAAACAAGTGTTGGAGGCGTTCTTCCACACCCAGTCCAGCGTACGGCACTTTGCTCTCAACGTCATAGCTCTCACACTCAACCAGGGTCTCATCCATCCCGTACAGGTAAGAACGAAAAGCCCAGTGTCAGCCTGTTGGTGCATCCACAAAAATCTCCTGATTAAAGAAACAGCAGTGCTCTCTGGTGTGGTCAGAAGGCACAGTTTCATACATGGGAGCATCAGCGCAGACATGTGAACCAAACAATTTTCAATCTGTCTGTGCAGTGTGTACCCTACCTCATTGCGATGGGAACAGACCCAGAGCCCAGCATGAGGAACAAAGCCGACCAGCAGCTGGTGGAGATTGACAAGAAATACACAGGATTCATCCATGTGAGTTGGAGCTCAGTATTGTCAAGTTTCCAAATTAAAGCTCATCTTGTCGCTCAGTGGTTTGAATTTATTGAACATTTTTTAGTTTTTCCCTTTTCTCAGAATAATCGCAAGCAGGCCTACAGAGAAACATTTAGTCATTCTGCAGTATCTAAACACCTGTGATGAAAACTGCCAGCATCAGTCAAAGTGTCTTTGTTTCTGTGAGAACTGTCAGCAGCTGTTTGAAATGCCAGCTCTAACACGTCCCTTTCATCGCGTACAGATGAAGGCAGTTGCCGGGATGAAGATGTCGTACAATTTGCAGCAGGCCATCGCTTTGTCCCGTAAATCCATAATAAGAGGCTTCAGACAAGACGAGACCCACTCGGCGCTCTGCTCCCACCTCTATTCTATGATCCGGGGGAACCGGCAGCATCGCAGGGCTTTTCTCATCTCATTACTGAACCTCTTTGATGACAGTGCTGTGAGTCAACCTGCAAACATGTGCTTAGTCCAGAAAAAACACAACTGAAAATGTCCTTGGGCTATAAAACTCTTATTTAACTTTTTATAGGAGTTATAATCAGTGTTTTTTTTTTGTTTGTTTGTTTGTTTGTTTGTTTGTTTGTTACACAGCTAATGCATTTTTAATCATTTCTCTTAATATTTTAAATTCTAAAAGGTTTGTAATGCATTGTGGGTAGAGCCTTGACTAATTGTTCCTTCCTTCCCTTCTTATCTGTCTGCAGAAGACGGAAGTAAACATGCTGCTGTTTATCGCAGACAACCTGGCTTGTTTTCCGTACCAGAGCCAGGAGGAGCCTCTCTTCATCATGCACCACATAGACATCACGCTGTCCGTTTCTGGCAGCAACCTGCTGCAAACATTCAGAGAGGTACGATGAGACGGCACGCAGTTTGTCATTTTCCTTAAGATTGTGTGCCTCCCTACAGAATAATCCTGAGAGTTTGTTTTAGCTACAGTAAAATGTCACCTGCGGTAAGCTTTATTGGAAGTGATTGATTAACTTATTGGTTGTTTCTTCAGCTTCTTCTAAAGGAGCCGAGGCGTAAGGAAAAGAAAGTGAAGGAGTGGAAAAACACGTCTGATGGGGAAGACGAAGAGGAAAAGATGAACTGTGATTCTTCCAGGAGTTATGAAGAAGAAAACAGCAACAGTGAGGACAATGAAAACAACGGCGAAGACGACGATGTGGTACGGCGGCCAAAGAAGACGAGAAAACCTGTTCAAAACTCGGACTCTGAATCTGATCTCGATGATCTGGATGTGGACGATGTGGACAAAGTAATGAGACTTCTTCCAGACAATCCCGCAGGTCTCTTGGACTTTGCCAACGCTGTTCAGGGCATCTTACTCCTGCTCGTGCTCAAACAACATCTAAAGAACCAATATGGATTCTCTGACAGGTGAGTTTGCTTTGAACCACATTCAGCCTACATGGTTTTCAGTGGTGCTGGATTATGGAGTTTTTCATACCGTGAACTTCTTACTGATCTTAAATTCCTGTTGTGTTCAGAAGTGGTATTCAGCACGGAGTCACACACTGCACAAAAACTTGACCCCAGCTTGTCTGACTTATTTATACCAACTGTTTACAATAACACTAAGTGATTTTATTTTTTTTTTAAACCAAACAGTGATATTACAGCGCAACACATTTGTTTTTTAGCATGCCCAAAACAAGACACAACTTAGTCAAATGTGTGAGAGTGACGGCGATGTGTTAGCCTCTGTTGACAGTCGAGTGCCTAGCATCAGAAGCTGCTTTCAAAGTAAAAGAACGTCTCAAAGTACAATCAGTGAAGGCTATGAGGGAGAGACACAAGCAGCTGGTTATGTGTGGTCCAAAGGGTAAGTGCATTACCGGGCCCACTGCTTCACAAGAGCAAACAGTGTGCTAATGTTGCTAAACGTTGTTTGGCCGAGGATGAGATGCATATCCACTTGGTTTTTGCATGCATTTAAAAGCTGAGGTGAGTTTTTATTAGGTGATAGTGTATTGTGCAGAGTCCTGAAGAGTTGTAAGTTTATATTACTTTCCTGTAAAGTCCAGACAGGTTTGTACCTCTGTAAGCATGTTTTCTGTCGTAATTGTTGTCTTGTACTGGCTTTAGCTCAGCAGTAGTGTTATATTCAGCAGCTCTTCTAGAATATAAACCAGGCTAGATGTACTTTTAAATTGTCTTTTAAGTGTTCACACATAAGGTGTAGTGATTGTTGATCATTCTGTCGATTTGCCTCATATCTGGGCCATTCGTATGCAACTTTCAGTATTGATCTCTAGTTTTAATCCAGGTGGAACAAACAAGACTTCAGTTATTTTATTTCTAAAGTTTGTCCGATGTTTACATTTGGAATCATTTGACCAGCTTTGACTTTGGCGCAGTTGAATCTAGTATGTCTTGAAAGTCATAGTTTGTTTTGTCTTTTCACAGTAAAATTCAGAAGTACTCTCCAACCGAGTCAGCCAAGGTGTACGATAAGACGGTGAACAGAAAAAGCAACGTTCACTTCAACCCTCGACAAACCATGGACTTCATCTCTAACAGCATGGCCAAGGCCACACTGACAGAGGATGTAAAAAGGAGGATAGTCAGACAGTACCTAGATGTGAGTCATAAAGCTTCCTCAGAACACGTACCCCTGATTGGGAGTCTTTTTCTTTAAGTTTTGGATTTTATATTCATTTGTATCAGCGGCTTAATAATGTACTTAGATCAGGTTTCACTTAACTTTTGTTGTCTCTTTAACGCTCATAGTTTAAGGTTCTGATGGAACATCTGGATCCAGATGAAGAGGATGAGGAGGGGGAAGCATCTGCCAGCGCCAACATCAGAAACAAAGCCATAAATGCCCTGTTAGGAGGCTCCGGCCCCATGTCAGGACCCAGTCCACGCAATCAGGCGGGACCAGAGACTGATGATGACGACAGCGATAGTGACGAAAGGACACCAGGGGTGAGATGAAAAGATTCAAACATGATTTCACAACTTCCAGTTGAAAGAATGTGGTGAGAATTAATGTTTGCTTTATTTATTTGACCTTCCTTCTTCTCACCAGTCCTCTCGAAAGTCAAGGAGAGCG
Organism: Kryptolebias marmoratus; assembly: GCF_001649575.2. NCBI lineage: Eukaryota > Metazoa > Chordata > Actinopteri > Cyprinodontiformes > Rivulidae > Kryptolebias > Kryptolebias marmoratus. The sequence goes on along the minus strand of NC_051430.1, from coordinate 20,306,884 downwards.
GGCGACTCCTCGGATCCAGGCCGCATGAGCGAGACAGTGGAGTCGATGGATGTGATCGCTCTCTGCTGCCCCAAATACAAAGACCGACCGCAGATAGCTCGAGTCATGCAGAAAACTTCCAACGGATACAGCATCCACTGGATGGCAGGCTCCTACTCGGGGCCCTGGGCAGAGGCCAAGAAACGCGATGGACGCAAACTGGTGCCTTGGGTGGACACTATTAAGGAGTCAGACATCATTTACAAGAAGATTGCCTTGACCAGCAACCACAAACTGAGCAACAAAGTTGTACAGACTTTACGCTCACTATATGCAGCGCGGGAAGGAGGAGCTAGCTAATGGCTCCTGTGATTTTTTTTGTTTTGTTTTGTTTTTTTCTTTCTTTTGCTCCATTTCTACTTTATTAAAATCCTCCTCTTCCCTGCTCCTGCTCCTCCTCCTCCTCAACCTGTCACCTCCAACAACACAGCCAAACTTCACTGGATTCCTATCTAGCCCCTCTTCTTCCTCATTTTTTGTAAGAGAACGCGAGAGGGCAAGAATATTTGACACTACATACTTTTACATGAGTTATTCTTGCAAAAAATGATACAAAAACACAAGACTTATATTTGAGGGACCGCTCATGTTTTTTCGTGTACATGTTCAGATGAAAGAATCCTGAAGGCATTAAAGGAATAATTCCCCCCAGATTGTTCCTTAAAAGGCTATCAGAGAAGAGACGTGGAGGGAAATGTTATGTCAACATTGTTGTGGGAGCTCCTTCGCTGTTGTGCAGCAGATTCTAGTCGCTCATTTCTACTCCCACTGTATTATAGTTTAACATGACAAAAAACTAAAATGTTTATATCTCTGAATACAAAAAAAGCTGTAAAAAAAGAATAAAACCTTAAGTGAATGTTGGAAATTAGTCTTTTTGATGTTCTTATTAAAAGTGTTTTTTGGAATTTATTATACTACTAGCACCCTGATGGTTTTTTTTTCTTTTAGCTTTTAGATATTTGAGAAACAAAAAAGAAAATAAGAATTTTTATTTTTGTTCACGTTTTATTTGTTCATTCTGTAAAATGGCAGAGTCCTCTGAATATAATTTATTCTATTTCGAACTACGCATGCAGTATATGTGGCCTATTGCAGGAGGATATTTTGTAAATGTAGATTTTGTTGTATTAGGTCACCCTAGTAATAAGAGGAAAAGGGATTCATACCCTTTTGGTGGAACAAATACTGCAATAAATTTTCTACTTCTCTTTGTCACTTGTCTGCTCCAAGTGTTAATCTGAGCTTCTCATTTTACAAATGGATAAATGCTAAATCAGTAACGACTGCAAACAAAGACTGAGATTAGAAGAAGGAACGAGCATTTAAACGGTACCAGATATTTTTGGTATTGTTTGAATGTATTCAGATTATCTGTCCATTTTCATGTTCGGACAAACAAAAATAATTTACTGTTTGTAGGTTCTCCAAAATTATGTTAATTCCTTTTTGTTTATTTGGTTTATAATGCTACAGATTTTCTGGTGATGCTGATCGGTTTTTTTTTCTCAAGGCAAAGGTTTTCATTGGGCTTTGGCTGCTTTTTTACTTATTTTCTGTCCAGCCATTGTTCCTGGCCTAACATGGATTGTGTGGGCTTAAAATAAATCTGTGAACATGGACAAGTGAAGGACAAAAGCAGTAAGAGGTGTGACGAAACTATCAGCAGAACTGTGATAGGTGAACAGTATCTGAGGAATGGGAACAATCCATGATACAAATGACCTAAACATATAATATAAAATGGGTTCTTTGACAAGTTGTCGTGTCAACACAGCACTGGTTTATTCTTTTTAAGTTTTAGACCCTGAAAGGTTCACAGACCAACAAAATATTCCTCTGAAAAAGAATGAAAAAGCAGTCAAATTAACAAAACAAGACATTAAAAAGCATTAAAAGACCACTCGAAAGACTGAAGAAACAATCAAAACCACTTTAAAAGATTAAAAGAAAGTTTATCTCTTTGTAAGAGGCATGGAAGGATGACTCAAGACTTTTGCTCAGTACTAAAGAATAATGTTTTATAGTGATTTCTATTTTTGCATTTTAAAGAACAAATTTCAAACATTGTATTTAGAAAATTAAAAGCCAGGTAATCTATTAGAATCTCAGACTTTACCAGAAGATATCTTCTCAATTTTCGAAGATTTCGGTTAGAATATATAACTCATTTTATGTTTAGCTTTTTATTTTGTAAGAATTTGAAATAGGAGTGAAGTGGAAAGCGAAGCATTTTTGGACCATGGGGCTCGCCGTAGTGCGATGACGTCACTGCCAACATTTATACTGTTTTGGCGGGTTTGAATATGCTCGGAGTCAGTTTCTGACAACCGCCATAAAAAAAAACTTACAAGAAGAACAGTAAATAGTTACAGCCGTCAAAAACATACGGAACATGGAGCGGTACGTATAAACCTATAAAGAAAAAAAACATTTAAGCTTATTTTTTGAACAGTGAAACGACTCGAAAAGGGTGATATTGAGTCGCTTGGAAAATATTTGACGTCGCTGTTATTGTTATCAAACTGGCGCTACTGGCAGCAGCATCCGTTAAAAATATAATGTCTTCTACCTGAACAAGCTAAGCGTCAAATAAAGATTTTTTCCCCCACATTTATTTTTACGAAACTTTATAGGTCACGTTGAGTTATGTTAAGGTGACTCAAACTTTACATTACTGGTAATGACTGCTAGCTAAACTAGCTACTTTGATTTACATCCTGACAACTGTGGCGCATAAACTTCAGCCAACAAGATGCTATAGTCCCCAGCTTTATGTGTAGACCTGTATGTGAAGAGGAAGAGTAAAATAAATTGTGTTTTTTGTGTGATTTGTGTCCAGTAGAAAGTTGAGCCGAGCTGGAAGCAGCAGAGCAGTGTCGGAGATGCCCATGCGGGTTCAGGACAACAACAGGACCAGCATGTACACAACGCCGCAGAGGTGTGTTTATAAGGGAGAGGAACTTTACAGACGGAGTTAAATTAGCCGAGACTCATCCCTGACACACACTTCAACAGCTGGTTTTATACTTTGCCTCTAACTATTGGAGTCTCAGTGAATTATACACATATTGAGCTCAAATTTTATGTGGTAGTAGCTGACATCTGGCAGTCTTCCATGAGATTGAGCATGACCTTATTTTCAGTTTTTGTCTTGAACAGTTGCAACTCCATCATTTGTCAACATAAGATTATCTTAATCATAAACCCTGGCATAAAAGAAGGCGGGTGATATGCATTCCTTCAAATACCTTTAATTGGATATTGATATTATACAGCTGACATACAACCTTTTCCAGTTCAGTTTTAATATTTGGATTCTTTATTTGTGTTTTCTAATTTCATGCCACACCTAAATTCACTTTGCCTATGACTGTCCTGTTAGTTATATGTTGGTTTGTGTCTGAAAATAAACAAACACTGCTACTTTAGGGTTTACATATTGATTTTTTTTTTTGCAGTAAGCTGCCTTCTTTTGGAAAGCTCAGCATGTCCAAACCAGCATCTGTGACGTCTGAAAAGCGGACCAGCTTCTTCGGTGCTCGGTATGTGAATGATATTTAGTCCCTTACAAAATAGCAAAGCTTTGTTTTTTATCTGTATGTATTGTGCTTCATAAAATGAGCGACAGAAAACAAATATAATCACCCACAGATTGTAGACCTTCAAGTTAATATGGAATATTTATAGTATGGCTTGTCTTAGGTCTGGGACAATGTAAGGTTTGGTCAGTTTTTGGGTTTATTTATTTAATAATTGAAGGATTTCCAGTTAAACCATAATTCCTTACTGACCAGCAGATGTGGATATTTCACGTTTTGAATCCTAATTTCAGGACTAGTGGAGCCGGCATGCCTCGGAGCAGCATGGTGTCGGGGTTTGGAGGAACTGAGAAGATCAAAGATGCCAGACCTCTCCACGATAAGTCGTTTGTTCAGCAGTGTATCCGACAGCTGCACGAGGTACCACATTTGTTAGAATTTGTTGCCATGTGGATATTGTTACTGTTTTTATGTTATAATATACTAAATGCTGTTTGAATGACTTAATATTTATGACATAATGGGTAAAAGTACACTTGCAGTTATAGGTACATGAGCTACCTGATGTGCTTTTTTCATAAATCTTGATCAGCTTTAGTTCTACATTCAGAGGTACAGTTACTAGACTGTCCTCTACAAATGTTTCATGACATTTTTTATTGTTTTTGAATAATTTTTCTATTAATTAAAAGCTAATCTCACTGCTTTCCTGCCAAGATTAGGGGGAAAAAATGTTGTTTGTTTTGTCCAACTTGATTTAAATTTTTTTTTTATTTTTTCAGTTCCTAACTGAACAGGGTTACCCAGGCACTTTGTCAGCCAAAACTCTCCAGTCACCCTCCACCAAGGAATTTGTGAAGATATTTGAGTTCATTTACCGCCAGCTTGATCCAACCTTTGAGATGCCCAACTCCAAAGTTGAGGAAGAGGTTCCAGCTCTGCTTAAAGCCTTACGGTAAGAAAGCTGTGATTTTATGGATCCAGGCACTATCATTTGTATTGCTTAATATCATATGAACTCCTAAAACCTAATTCGGGTCAGCTGAAGTTGAAGAACATAAAAATTAATATAAAAGTTTATTTCAAAACAATGAATTATAGGAAGAAAACAACAGAATTTAAAAGCCTTTGCTGACTCTTTCCCTCTCTTTCCGTGTCTTGTTAAAGGTATCCGTTTGTGCTCTCCAAGTGTTCGATGTACTCAGTTGGAGCTCCTCATACCTGGCCTCAGGCCCTCGGCGCTCTCATGTGGCTAATTGATAATGTCAAGGTGCGAAGCAAATAAAACGAACTGGAAGGTGGTGGGTGAAAACAAAGCTGGTTAAAGTGAATGCTTTCAGTCCGTTCATTTGTGTGAATGTCTGTTTTAGATACAGTGGAGTTTATCCAGGCAGGAGCTGCTGTTTTCTGAGACCTGTGAAGATGGCAACAATATCGAGGAGGGGGCCGAGTACAGCAAGGTAATCTGGCTCAAACCAAACACTTCTTACATAATTATGCTTTTTATAAGTCATTTTCTCTTCTAGAATCAATATTTACAGTAGAGCTGTAGCGGCCACTTTTTGTCAAAGTCAAAGTTTAATGCCCATTCATTTTCTTTTTTCACTCAGCTGTTCCTGGACTGCACAGCTGACACATACGCCAAGTTCATGCAGGGTCAGGATACATTCGAGGAGGAGGAGGAGGCCTTCCTCTCCAAACTCAGTAAGTGCCACAACTCTGTTAACGCTTTTATTTAAAAAAAATTTCATACATTTGCATGAACACGTTCTGTGTTTTAGTTCAAATTTGTGTTTTTAAACTTGTGTTTCCACAGAGAAGCTTTACAATGTTGATGAAGCGCTGCTGCTGTCGATGGAGGAAAAGCACAGAATCCTCAGCGAGGAGATCGAGCGTCTGGAGAAAGAGAGTCAGGCAGTAAGACTTCTCCCTAAATGCACCTTCCTGTGAACACATTTAACTTTTAAAATAATGTGAAGGTTATTTAATCAAATCATTTCAAAGTTTAAATGAAAACAACCTAATGTAAAAAAAAATAAGACATTTATGACAAAAACCTTGAAGATTTCTCTGCCGGGACGTTTTTTTTGGTTGGGTGCTTAACGCTGCTGAGTTCTGTGTTTCTTTTCTTTTTCTCTGGACAGGACCGTCTGATGACGAAGAGGATGGAGAAGATGAAGCTGCAGGCAGACTTCAAGAAACTTCAGAGTTACCGAAGCAGCCTGGAGTCTTTTAAAGCCAACCTGCAGAACAAAGCTTCCGAACTGAGCGATGAGCTGGAGACAACTGGTAAACATGGGCAAGACTGGTTTTCTAAAAATCTTTAGTTTGGTATGTTTTCTGTTGCTTCCCAGCAGAAAACAGGTCTAAAGTCTGGATCATCCACCTGCTCGGTCCTATTACCAGCAGTGCAGAAGAGTCCACGTTCTTTCAGTAATGCAGCAGCTGTAGGTGGATTCTTCAGTCAGATGAGGGGACTGAAAATGCTCCTGTGACCCGCTCTGTAACTTTTTCAGTCAGTCTTCTGGAATCTCTGAAACACGAGAGGGATGAACTTCAGCGACTCCTGCAGAACCAAAAGTTTACTCCAGCCGACGTCGAGAGGATCAACGCGGAGAAAAGGGAACTCCAGCAGACCATCGCTGGTCTCAGCAAGTCTCTCGAGGAAGCTGAGCAGCATAAGTGGAATGAAGAAATTGCTTTGTCAAAGGGGAAAGAGAAGGTACTTTATGTGGTAATTAAAGCAAGCCGATGTGTTACAGGGTACTTAGTTACAAGTTTGTTGTGATGTGTTGCAATGTTCATTTACTGTATATTAAGAGAAAGTATTATCCCTAATTTTTGTGCACATATTTGACTTTTTTGTCGTTTTTCTCTGCTCCACTTGTGCCGTTTATTTATTTGTTTTTTTTGATCCTTTCAAATCCAGGCGGAGTTGAAGCTGACAGAGTACCACAAGTTGGCACGGAAACTCAAGCTGATACCACAGTCTGCAGAAAACGCTTGTGGCCACGATTTCGAGATTAGGTCGTTCGAATGTGGACCCAGCAGTGCAGTTCAGCATAACGCCCAGATACAGGTACTCCCAGCTGGTGGTCCCGTTCACAGAAGTATTCAAAATGTTGTGGGAGACAGTTTTGATGTGGGTCAGGTTTAAGATAACTGAACTACACCCCCTGATTCATCGCCTGTTAGATGAAACTTTGAGAATTCATAGGTAAACTGTATCTTGGATCGATGAAGGTGTTTTAGTTGTATCTGATGATGGTGTTGTGTGTATTTGTGATTTGTGTCGTAGATGCTTCTGAGGAAGCTGATCAGTGACGTAGAGGAGGAGAACAGTCGGCTTGCCAACTTGAAACTCAGCCTGGAGGAGTCCATCGAACAGGTAACAAGATTTTTATTCCTCTACTTTTGTACATTTGTTAGATTTTATTGAGGCTCTAAAATACAGTTTTGTGTCTTTCAGGTGACTTCAAACTTAATGGACAAGTCCAATGATCTGAAGCAACTCCGAGAGCAGATCCGCAAGTTGGACGAACGACTGGAATTTAACATGCAGGTACAGTTTGTTTTTAACGTCGTTTCACTGAAAAGAAACTTGTTTTGTGCACGTGGCGCTAACATCCACCGTGTTTGTTATGTGCGCAGGAGCTAGCCCGAGAGGAGCAGGACTGGGCAAAGGAGATAGACTCTGTGGAAAATCACCGCAAACTTCTTGAGGAGAAAGTTAATTATGGTTACGACGAGGCTGTGCAGCAGCTGAAGGCAGCACAGCAACAGTAAGAAACAGCCGTATATTTATCAGTAACACGTTTGTATGAAGGATTCACTCCGAACATTCACAAATGGTCCTGAAAGTAGTGCTCTTCCTTCTTATTCCTTTTAGGAATCAGTTTTTGTAAATTATTTGTTAGATAAATCAAAAGAAATATGTTCTTTTAAACCTAAAGTTCACTACATCCTCAGTTAAATGTTAAATCTGCTGTTTACTAAATAATTTCTTGACCATTCCACATGTTGATGTTTTTTCCTTATTTCTGATAATGCTGGGCATACAGTTTTGCACACATTTAGTCATGATTCATCCCTAATTTTTTTTAGCTTTATTTTAAATCTTTTTCTCTAACAGAGCAATAAAGTAGCTCTCCACTCAGCTTGTTAAAAACTTTTCTTTTTTTTCTCAAGGTATCACTTGGTGCTGCAAGAGACAAACGAAGAAAGACGAATAGTCGCCAACAACCTGGCGTCCATATTTACCACAGCTGCGAACCACCTGTCAGTTACTGAGGTATTCAGAAAAACGTGTTTATTATAAGAAAAACAAATGAACTAATTAAACTTAAAGGAAATCTTTAAAATCAGCTTCTCGTGCACATAAGAAGCTTTCTTCTTTCCCTCTCTCCAGTGTTCCCTTTATGCCTCTGTAGGAACTGAATACAATAACTAAACTGAATGGCAAAATACCCTTTTATTGGCAGTGAAGCTTTTTTTTAAAAAACCTCACTGCAGCTCTTTGCTCACTGTCTTGTGGTTTGTGTCCTACAGAAGTGCATGGAGGAGCTGCACAGCCGGGTGCAGCGCATCACCTCCAAGGCTGTCGAGGAGGACGAGGCTGCCGTTCAGAAGCTGAAGGAGACTCTGAAGAGCTTCAAGGCTAAAGCAAATAGTTTATAGACAGATGCAGCAGGATGGAGACTTGTTGACTTTTAAAAGGAGAAAACTCCATGTTTCTTTGTGGTTATTTAGAGTTAAATTTTGTGTTTAAATAAAAAAAGACCTTTTTAGATTGTTAATATTTACAATATGAAGTAAAAACTGTTCTGTTTTTGAACTTTTGTTTCTGAGCAATGCTAAAATATCCTGACAGTTATTGAACAACATATTAAAGGAGGAAAAATAGTCTTGTCTGACTATAAACTTTTCTTTTCCCATCAAAGTAAAAAAAAAAAAAGATGTTTTGAATTGAAACCACTAGATGGCAGCAACGATTTACTAACAACCCGTTAACTGTTGGTCGACTGATGATAATAAATGAGTGTCATATGTTTAGTTCAGTTTTATAAAGTGGTTGGAGGACAAAAAATGAATGAATTATTTTGGGAGCTCTTCAAACTTTTGCAATGGTTGTTAATAAATACGATTAAGGGGCAGCTAGTGTCTATCCCCTGTTAGACAATGGTAGACTTGGTAACAAATGAAAAAGTGATTTAAACTTTTAGAATATTGTAAGTACTTTAGGGAAAAGATTTTAAGCCTCAGTACTTCACTCTTCTGGAAGGATTTGGAGCCCATAAACTTCTGAATTTGTTTTAAGTTTTACTTTTAGTAAACAATCTTAGCTCCATGTAAAGTGGAGCAGAAAGAATAAATTAAGTCTGACCTTACTTACAGTAAATGTTGGACCCAAGCTCAGACTTTCATTCTCATTTCTACCATAAGATGATTTATTTCTGACAAAAATAACAGGAATCTGATGTAGAGAAAAATAGAATGATGCTGAGTTTAAAAAGCTTAAACATGATTAAGTGATTGTTTTTTTGTTGTTTTTTTGCATTAACAGTTGATTAATAATAAATATTTGAGCATTTTTTGGTTTTGTACAGTTGGCTAAGATATATTTTTTACATATATAACAAAATACATATTCTGATAATGTTAATGTATTAATAATCAAAGAAGCGGTCTTAGTTAAAGTCCACAAATCACAACCCTGAGGTGTTCAACGCACTTGCAAGCTTCAGGAGCTTCATCTTTAAGTTTGAAGTGATGTCTGGATTTGGAAGCGCAGCATCATGACCTCACAGTAACGTGTGAGGCACTTTTTGCACGAGGAACACTTGCGAGGCTGGGAGTGTGAGAAACGTTTCGGCAGATGTGATGAGAGGAGACGAGGTGAGCGTGAGGGGCTCCGCAAAGAGGGGGATGAAAATGTGATGGATAACTTCCACCTCTGGCAGGAACAACACTGGACTGTGGGTTTCTCTGTGTGTGTGTGTGTGTGTGCTGACAGCGGACATGAGCAGAGGCTGGTGTGTGAGTTAAAGGAGCCATAAGTTACCATCTTCAGAGACCTAACCCACCTAAACAGAGCAGAGTGTGTTTATCTTTAATAACATAATATTCATTTGCATGTTTCATCCTTCTCTTCTAACATGTTTCTTGTCCTCTGACCCTCAGCCTGGGTGGATTTGGTGGTTTGGTTTATTGCATTTACAGACATGAGCACTCCATACGCCGCATGTTCCTGATCTGATGCACAGGAAGCCAGTATGAGCTAGCTGAGGGTCAAAGCTTAACTCTTCCAGGGATTATGTGCGTGAGTTTCTGTGTGTCTGATACAAGGAAGGTGGGAGGGGAGGGGAGGGGGCACATGACAGTATGGATCTGAGCTCATGAGCTTCAAATCAGAGGCCATCTTGTTCTCTAACCGGACAGACACAGCAGATCACTGAGGTGTTAATGTGTCAGCCTATCATGGGTTAATTCCACCCATCCTTCACCAAAATCATCTGCTCTACATGTTCTACATAGTTCAGAAAGAAGGGAGAAGATAAAGAGAGAAATAAATCTCCCTTCTATTTTCTTTCCTGTCAACACACCATCGTGTTGCAGGAATCTTCCTCAGGCTTACGCTCTCACTGGCTCTGGCATTTCGCTTCCCGTTCCAGCCACTAATTGTCTCCAGATTTAGAAGACGAATCAGCTTCTCCAAGGGCTGTGTGGCAAACACACACACACACACACACACACACAAGCACAGAAATGGTGCAACGGTTGTGCTTGGTCTTAAAACACTGCTTTGTTTTCAGCAGATTTGCTAAAAAAAAAAAAAAAAAAAAAAAAACAGTAACAGAAATAACAAATTAGTCATCCATTTGCTCTGCTATGTGCAACATGAAAGTGTTTGTTTAAGATTTGAAGAACCCCAATTCCAACAAAAAGTTGGGACCATGTGTAAAATTTAAATAGAAACAGCAGAACGCAATAATCTGCAAATCTCATAAATCCGTATTTTATCCACAGTAGAACATAATAAACATTAAATGTTGAAACTAAGAAATATATCTGGTAATTTTGAATTAGATGACCGCAACACATCTCAATAAGTTTATAAGTTTCTAAGGACAGGGCAGTGAGGTTTTGTAGGGAATGTCTGATGGAGGATTCTAGCTTTTCAGCAGTTCTGTTCTATAATGAGACAATCGTTTTTAATTGGTGACAGGTCTGGACTGCAGGCAGGTCAGTTCAGCTCCTGGACTCTTCTACTACAAAACCACGCTGCTGTAATGGATGCAGTATGAGGTTTAGCATCGTTTTGCTAGAATATGCAAGGCCTTCCCTGTAAAAGACAACATCTGGATGGGAGCCTATGTTGTTCTAAAACCTGTCTGCATTGACTTTGCCTTTCCAGATGTGTAGCTGCCCATGCCACAGGCACTAATGCACTCCTATACCATCAGAGAGGCAGGCTTTTGGAACGGTGCACTGATAACAAGCTGGATGGTTCCTCTCCTCTTTAGTACAGAAAACGTGTCATTTGTCTGACCTCAGAACAGTTTCCCACTCTGCCTCGGCCCACTTTAAATGAGTTTTGGTCCAGAGAAGATGGCAGCGTTTCTGCATGGTGTTCACATATGGCTTCTTCTTTGCCTGATAGAGCTTTAACCTGCATTTGGTTCACAGATTGCGATTTCTGGAAGTGTTCCTGAGCACATGCAGTGAAGTTCAGAACAGAATCAGACCTGTTTTTTGCTACAACATTTGCAGCAACAAGTAGCTTTTAAAAATGCAGTGCTTGTATGCAACCCACTGTCTGTCCCTGTGTGTGTAAGTGTGTCGTCATTAATGTCTGTGCACTGACAAGCAGATTGCACTTGAACGTTGAAGCGATCGCGATGTATCAGATTTCCATCCGTTTGTCTCACTGTTAGGACTGGACTGGGGGTTATTAAGCCACTGCAAGAGGTCCTGAGAAGGCTGTTTCAGAAGATGAAAGGTCACGAGGAGGTTGTAAAGGAGCTCTGAGTCACAAGTTTGAACTGTGACTCATTTTCTGGTTTAGACGGATTTATTACAGAGTTCGTTCACCTCAGAGAGGAAGCAGATGTCTGTCAGGGAATCAAACACTTGTCTGCAAATGCTGGGTATGTTTAGGATCCTGCACACTTTATCCGGCAGCAGGCGATAATAAATAGACACTCTCTGACCTTTTACTTTATTACAAGTCTTGTTTTTCTAATTTTGCTGGCTGATGAATTCTGCTCTTGGCAAAAAAACACATTTTATATAGGTTTGCACAGGGTAAACAGTGGTTTTCCATTTAATAAATTAGGTAAAATTAATGTCAAGTGCCTCATAAATTGAGTATCTTTAAATTTGAGAAAAAGTTTGGCCAGAAAGACAAAAAGTTTTAAATTTTTCTAACTGTTCATCTTTGATTCACAGGACGAACATGTCGGTACAGGAGGGTGAAGGAGTTCGAAGCACTCAATTCTTATTTTTTTTACATACCACCGAGGTGTTTATAGAAGAAGCAGGAGGTTCCACTCTGCAACACCAGGAAACCCATGAAGACAAGTGTAATGTGGATTTACGGTCACAAACACAGGAGACATGAGCAGCCAGCCCTGCCAAGCTGCGCGTTTCTCCTTCGGAAGAGAAAACAGGATAAGAAAACAGAAGCTGGGAAGACATTAATGTGTGAAGCTACGGGACAGCAGGGGGATGTAGAGACAGAGGACGGATAGGGCATGAGAGGGAGATAAAGAGATGGTGAATAATGGGCCTGGTTTGCTTCCTGGGGTCTCAGCCACACACACACACACACACATCCCAGTTTTGTGTTTACAGAGGAGATTAGAGCAGTTCCACTCTGTACCTTAGCAGAGCTTCTTCAGAGCGGCATGAGTAAACAAAGAGAGGATGAAAACTGGCATGTTGTTACATTTTATGCCACTCCTCACCTTTCTAACCCCAGAACGAACAGCTGCAGCGTGCTGATGCGAAACTCACAAATTCACCTTTTTTAAAAGATGTTACACAAAGTTTCATAAGTGGAAGAAAAAACACAATGTCATCAAAAGCCAGAAATTTGATTTATAGCAGCAAATTCCATAGATCTTACACATCTTTGTATTAGTGTTTAAATTATTTCCTGATTTAAGAATCAGGAAAGAGAAATCAGAGAATTGTCAGCTCGCCTGAGCACTTCTGACAAAACCAGAATGCAAAGGTTACAATATTACGATATATATAATAATATAATATTATTACTCTATGTATGATATTTAGGACGCTAATGTTCTGTTGTGTCAGACACAGCGGGATTTCTCAAGTTTGATCCCAAATTTAATGTAAGTTTATTTTCTTTTTTAATGGCTGTAAGGAGCAAGCATAAATAAATTAGCAAATAAATTACAGCAGAGCACTGGATTCAGAAAAAAATGTACAAGAAAATAACAAAAATAACAGAATATACAACAACAAAAGTAACAGTAACAAAGTTAAACATGATGTTAAAACAACATGGTTTTCAAATCTTTCTTCTGTTAATTGTTTTGTAAAATGCTACGCATGTATTTTTAATAAATTGTCATTTTTTTGTCAAAAGTCGTGCTTTTGGTTTTGTTGTTTTACGTCTCGGAGCCTCCAGAGTTTTTGGTTTCTTCTTGTTGTCCAGAAGAGTCCGGCCGACCCCACCCAACAACACTTCATCTGACTTTCATCAATTATTAATGACCTTTTATTATATTACAACAACAACAAAACCACGAAAAGCTGCTTTAACATAGGAATGGGCAATTTTTAGTTTTAACCAGCTTAACAAGACTGCCTCTTTCATGCAGAGAGATTTCCTCCTGAATGAAAACACAACAATGGTGGTGCAGAGCCACGATGATGTAAAACACATTCTCATGTATCACATGAATATTTTAACCATTTGACACGTCTCACACGACATGCTGCTGATACTGTCACCGTCACTCCTCCTGCAGCAGGCTGGGTTAAAATATTACAGTTATGGTTATTTTACTCAGAGCGTGTCTGTTGTTACTGTGAATAGATTGTCCAGCGTGTTTGCTGTCTCCTGTATAAATCCTGTTCCATCTGTAGTCACGTTATAAGTCTGATAACATGTCTTTGTGTCGTCATAGGGATGAGCGGGCAGCCTCCAGTCGGTGGTCCTGACTCAGAGTTTAGTGATGGTACCAGTTGATGATCAGCAGTGTGTTTACGGGGTCATGTTAATCCCCTCTGGCTCTGCTGTGTGTTACAGAAAATGTCAACACATCTGTGTGTGTGTGCGTGGTTTGACCACAATGAAATTTGGTAGGTCAGGCCTTTTTTTGGGGTCAATCAGATAATAAAAAAAAAAAAAAATTGCAAATAATTTCTGTACTTTTTTTATTCACAACTCTGAACCCAAGATCCTTTTATGCTGGAAAGTCTTTACTATATTAGTCGTTACGAACAATCAGTGTCTTACCTGTTGTAGCTCTTTGAACGACCTCAGTTTAGAGAAATAAAGTTCAATTTTGTCTAGATCGATGAGCTAATTTTTCATTAAATGGGCTTTCGAGCACAAACACTATGATATTTCTGCAGGAAGTGTCCCAGGCTGAACCAGAAGTGCTACAGCTAGCTGTTTGTGTAAACAAATAATATTGTAAAGTTTTATAAATCTATTTGCCTGAACTCCTATGAAACATTTGGGATTGAAGTTATTTAAAGAATGCAGTACTCCATTTTGATCTTGGCCTCACCTGAACTAGCTGTTAACTCATCAGTTCATCAGAACTAAACTATTTATGTAAACTGAGGCCGTTCAAAGAGCTATCCTCAACAGGTAAGATGATTATTGTTTGTCATATTTTCACAGAACCCCAGTTTAAAAAATCTGAGCTGTCCATTTGTTGGCCACACAATTTGTCTTTGTTACATGAAATGAAAAAGGAACCACTGAGGGACAAAGTACAAATTAATTATCATCAAATTAAGCTCCATTTCTGAAAGCTTAAGGTCACGACAGGCAACAGAGACAAAAATCCTGGTTCTGCTCTTCAGGGGAACACATCTACAGTTCTTAATATAACATTGGTGTGTCGACAAATACAGCTCCCCCAGTGTTTAGCACCTGTTTGAACACCATCACAGAAACCACAAACACTTGTGTTGAGTTACACCACAGAGGAACATTATCCTTCATTACAAGCTCCTCTGTCACGTCGAACAAAGGAACAGAAAATGACACTGTCTTTTGACTGTCAGTCGGCTCTAATGGCGTCCTCTGTTGTCCACATGCGAGAGCGGGCAGTTGTTTGATTTACATTTTCTGAAATTAGCCCAGTAATAGTTGATTCCTCACTCAGGATTGGATTTTAGTTTGCTCATAGTTTCAAATAAAGCACATTTTTGTGACATGTTTGGGAAAGCACAAATTGGTTGTCATATTTTTTCTAATTATTTGACTCTGATTCTGCAGTATAACTGCTGTAATCCATTTCTAATCTAAAGCAGTAAAGTTTGAGCTGTTTTTTTTACCCACACACTACAGTCCATAAATATTCTGGAGCAGATCAGCTCCAGATATCTTGTTGGGAAACAGCTGGTGAGACACTGATGGAGGAGTTGCTGTTTCTGATGCCTTCTTGCTTTCCGCTCACTTCTTGATGTTGTAGATACTTTTGCGTACATGTGGTATTCTTGACGTGCCATAAAGCAAACGCAGCTATTTCCATACCATACGTTTTGCATCATGTACTGCCTACCCTTGTATTTCACGCTGTTAGAGCACATTTCCTGTAGATAATCGCTCGCTGTGAATTTATTATCTGAACAGCAACCGTGGGAAAAAAAAAGGACCAAATTTTCAGCACAGTCTGCGGCTCGTTTTGAGTCAACCCCTCTTTGTTTTACAAACTGACAAATTTTACACAACTTGCTATAATAAATTGATTCGGGTGATGTGCTTCAGTCTTATAAATTAAAATGTCATGTACATGAAAGTTTTGATCTGCTCAAAAAGCAGAAACAGTCACCAGTGAATTCACAAATATCTGTGAGATCATTTATTGTAAACTAGCCCAAAGAATTACTTGTAAAAGGGAAAAGTTGCATAATCAAAATGGAAAAGTACTAGTTAAGCTTTTCCCTGCAGTTGTTGGAGGAGATTGTCATGAGTCAAAGATGAGGAGACAGCAGAGTGAAACGTGAGCAAACAGCAGAGGGTCAGATTTCGACCACACGCATTAGTTAAGTAAGATGCAGCCTCTTCTCTCGCTGTCTCCAGTTCTGACATCTTTGTCTTCTTTGTCCACGCTGGATTTTTGCCTCATCCTAGTCTCTTTTCTTTGCCGTCCCTTTTCTCTTCCAACGCCAGCTTTTAACTTCATCGCTCATTGTTTTCTTTGTGCTGTAAGACGTTCCGACTCTCGCCTTTCATCCTTTTACCACTCGCAGTTGGTCTCGCCTTCATGATATTCTATACAACACTTTAGGTATGGATCATAGTCTTTTCTGTGTTTAATGCGTCTTCCTGTCATTCAGTAACATCAAAGTTTGTTTACGATTTCTCTAAACTGTTAAGGATCAGTCTGAAAGCTCTGTTGTTACAGTTTTCGTCAGTTTTAATCAGTTTTCACACACCGAAACGTTTGTTACTCAACTAAACTGTTCAAAAAATATTGTTTTAGGTTTTTGAGGAAAAGATTTTTTTAAAACAACATTGGCAATCAGCCTTCATTGAGGCTGTAGTCATTAGCAGGTTTATTAAAGCAATAGTTCAGCTCTTTTAAAGTGAGGTTCTGTGGGAAGGCTTTTTACAATAAATATCTTACCTGTCATAGGTAGCTTTGTGAATGCCCCCAGTTTGAAGAAATAGAGTTTAATTCTGACTGGACTATTGAGCTTAAAGGTAATTTGAATGAGGCCGAGACAAAACATATTTGCTGCCATCTTAAACCAACTTCAAGCTCAGAAATTTTATTCAAACACTATTTTATAAACCTTCACATTGACATCAGTTTCATATTACATATTTATTTACATAGAAATCTAGGGTTACCTCTTGTGCAGTGTTGGGCACTTTGCAGGAATATTATATTTCTGCTGGAAAAACCAGATAATGTGAAGCTGAAGATGTTTGTAAGAGTTTATAAAATAGAGCTGTAGCAGAAAACTGGAATAAATCTTTCTAAAGATGTAAAAAAGTCTTTTTTTTTCTCTGGAAATAATGATAAAGATCCTGTAATGAAGCTCATGACAGCAGTGTATTGTTTGAGTGGTTGAACTGATTTCAGTAAAGAAGCAGCAAAAACAAAGAACAAGATGACAGCAAGTTCATGATCATAAATTCATACATAAAAGCTGCAATAAAGTGTTGTTTTTACTTTGTGAGTCTGTGTCTGTCATCATGGCAATTTAGGGGTCGTGGACACGCTGCAGTTATGTCAAATGGGACTTTTAGTACTTTGTTGTGGAAACATTTTTCAGTGTTCTGACTGATATCTATAGTTTAAAGTTTGCTGATTTCTAGGAGCTCCTCAGTTGTTACTCACTGGAAATTGTTGCACATGAAACATAATGTTTGTCAGACTTTGTCAGCCTCTCAGCAACAGTTCAAAATGCATTGAAGATCAAGGGTGTTATAATCCAAGCACAGTTATATTTCTGGTTAAAAATATATTTTTAGGAGTTTTTGGCTACTTGCTGTAACAGAGTGCAGCTATTTTATTAGTTAATCTCAAACCTCTCTGCACGAGAAACACAAATATCTGACACATTTTTGGAAATTTCATCAAATAGAATCCTTTTTTAAAAACATATTGAGCATATCATACTGACTGACACACAAAGTGTTGTGGAGTGAAACACTGACTCTGTCACAACATATTAATATGCTAATATGTTAAAGATCATAGTCTAAAACCTTTTTTTTGTGTGAAACTAGATGATTGAAATATATGTCAGACTTTGAAATATCACAGCAATAAATAACATTTATTTATTTTAAAAAAACAAAATAAATATGAATAAGTTACAATATTCTACATTTTATAAATAGATTTCATATTTGGTTAAGTTTTTTTTTCCCCACAAGATGTGCTAGACAGTGGACAAAAAAAGCTTTTAAGGTAAACCATCGTGTATAAGTTCAGCTGAGTTCTTTCTTTTGGAGGTAAATATCCTTAGAAAAATCAGGTTAAATCATAATGAACATGTTTGTAGTTTGTAGGTTGTAAAGAAAATTATGGGCTTTCAGCTGGAGATGAGAAAAAATAAATCATTGGGATTATTTAGGGTAAATCTTAATTACCCATTTGCAATCAACGGATTATTTAAGAGTCCGATTCCCAAATCCTGCTACACACAGCCACATTTCCGAGCGGAGTGCTTCCTCACAGTGTGGTAAATGAGGCTGTCGTCCAGAAACGAGAGGTCATCGTCAAACGCGATTGGCCGACAGCAGGCCTGCAGTGGCGTGTCTTTGTGGGGAAGCTTCCTTCTCTGAACGAGGTTAAAGAGGATTTTGTCATAGTTGGTCTCCGACTTCCTGCAGGGCCCCGCACAGTATCTGAATATCATCTCCTCACTGGAGCGGTAGCCAAGGCCGAGGTCCGACACGTTCAGGTGAATCTGTTTGAGAGCGCAGCCCTGCCCTCGCCCGCCGCCACCTCCTCTCCTCATCTTCCTGCTCATTTCCTCTCCTCTAAGGTCTCCTCTTTTCCCTTTGCCTCTCTTCTTCTTCTTCTTCTTCTTCTTTCTGTGTCGAGTCCTGATGTTCAAGTCTTCTCTGAGGGAGGAAGAAGAAGAGGAGGTAGACGAAATCTCTGCAGATGAGGAGAAGCGACGCACTCGACTGACTGTTGCTTTGATGAATTCCACTATATCTTCATCATCTGGGAGGAGCTCCTTTATAGAGTCTGAAACGCATTAAGAAAACAGACATTCTCACAAAACGTTACGCTTCACACTGGTTAAAACCATTAAATGCGTTTTAAAGGCAGACATAAAAACCTTCATCCTTTCAACTCACTCAAATATGACAGCTATGTCTATTCAGAGGAGACATTTACACAACATTTAAGATGTGCGTGTTATGTTATATAGCATTCCTTGATAGAAAGCATATCCTCCACCAAGTGTTAAACTAAGATCAGAGTTACAGCCGTTTTGGTCAAATCTTGTAACTGGCATTATGTGTGAGCTCGTGCAATATTGTGAGACCTGTAAGCGCTGGGAGAATGTGCTAAGGGTGACTCTCAGCTACTACCACATCAGACTTTAGCTCAGTATTAGGAAATTTGGCGAAGTCATGGGCATTTTTGTGTTGGCTAAGTTTTCTTAGCTGTGGTGGCTATCATGAATTTGGCTGAAAAGTTGTAGATGTACAACCAATGATTACTCTCTGACAGTTTCATTAAAGTTTGGTTTGTAAAACCAGCAGCATGGTAGAGCTGTTGCCTCACAGCAAGAAGGTGGCAAGTTCACAACCCATTTAGAGCCTTTCTGTGTGGTTTGCATATTATTATCTTTCTCTGTGCGCACATAGATTTTCTCCGGATACCCCGTTTTCCCCCCCACAGACCAAAACATGTTAGGTTAACTGGAAACTCTAAATTGTCACTTCATGTGAGTGCGAATGGTTGTCTGTTTCGTTTGTCTCTACGTGTCCTGTGATGGACTGGCGAACTGTCCAGGGTGTACTCCACCTCTATCCCAGTGACAGCTGGAGAAAGGCACCAGCTCCACAACTCTGCACGGGAGAGCGGGTACCAGAAAATCAATTTATGGTTTATGGAATATTCGGCTAACTCTACAGACAATTGAACAGAGACGGGCAAAACCAATATTGCCTTTTGGCTTTGGTTATGGCAATAATGATCAAGAATAGGTTGGAGGGTAGCACAGTAGTGCTACAACCTCAGAAAGAAGGTCCCCATTTTGAGTCTTGGATGTGCAGGTCTTTTTGTGTCAATTTGTATGTTTGTGTGGGTTTTCTCCAGGTGTGACTGACATAATGTTTTTGTCTGTCTGTTATTAAACTGTCTCATAAACCAGCGAACAGATCTTAGTGAAATTCTCAGAAATTAATTATTGGATTTACATCTACAACAGATTAACTTCTGGAGTCAACTCAATTCAAAAAATCCAACCACAAGCAACCTTATCCAACAAAATAATGACTATAACTCAGCCAATTTTACAAATTTTAAACTAATATTTGGTCTGGTAGCAGCTGAGAGTCATTCACAACACATACAAGTGCTAAATGAATGCACAAGATATTTTTTCATACTTTGCCATTAAGTACTTGAGTCAACTCTGCCTGTTAGCAATATGTTTCATGAACCACTGGACGGATTTTAATGAAACTCTCAGAAAATAAACACTGGACATGCTGTACTTCTACAACTGAGTCCCATTCAGGATGACTGCCACAGCCAACCAAATATAGAAAACACAAAAAATGGCTGTAACTCAGTCAATTTTACAGATATTGAACTAAAATTTGATGTGGCAGTAGCTGGGAGTCCTCCCCAAAACAGGCTCCAGTCCCTAACAGATCAAGGTTGATGATCTTTAAGTAAAATAATCTTAGTTTAAAAACAGATAAAAGGCAGTGGGTGAAATGAATTTTCCTTCAAGGAAGTCCAGACCATTCATTTGACATAAATGCAATCAAACAATGCCACTGCAATGCGCTGAAAATCTCTGTACATTTTAATATGTGTCAGAGCTTAAAATAAACTTCACATTTTAAAACGACTTGCATGAACCTTATTTGACTTAGTTCAGCTTTAGACAAAAAAATATCCTAAATGTGAATAATATTGTGCCATGATTGAAAGAACATCAAGAAAAGTTTATATTTTGAGGGACAATAATGTCAAAACTACATTCTGAAGCAAAAACTGGTCAATGTAAGATTTCGGATGTTTCCTCAGTGAAACGTCCCTCCTCCGCCTTTTACGCCACAGAAACCAGAACTTCTTACATTTGTCACCCCTCTCCAGTCTGTCCCCCCTGTCCGCTGAGTCCTGATGGTTGGTCCTAAGGGACACAGCGGCCAGACGGGTCTGGACCGGCGGGACCTCCAGGGGACTCTCGGCGGCGGGGGCTCCTCTCTTTTGGCTCCGCAGCAGCGAGCTGACGCGCACTGCGCTGAGCAGAACCAAACAAGTGGTCAGGCTATCCCATAACCTCATTGTCCATCTCTGTCCGACGGGAGGACATGGTCCACAATCTGACGGTAGTGAAGGCTGACAGAAAAAAAAAAGATGGTGAGCTCTGATGATCAGCCTGTCACAGCGCAACGGGATCCATTTGACGCACAAGACGCAGCTTGGCGCGTCGAGACAGAAGCGCAAAGTTCTGCAAAGAAACGGTCAGATTTTCTTCTCTCTCTTCAATTCATCCAAGTCAACACCAGTCCAGACTGAGCTGAAGTGAGACGACAGAACCGTGGAGAGGGGCTGCCGCTCAGTGGTCCACCCTCTGCTCCCTGCTGTCTCCTCCCCTGCGCAGGGAGCAGATCCCAGACTGACCCCGGGCTCCAGCACCGGTCCGAGTGGTGGAATAATGTTTTGGGAAAGTTTCAGTCTGTGTACTCAGATGGCTGACAGGCAGAGAGAGAGAGAGAGGGGTCTCCCACTTTGCTGCAGACTCCCCGTCCTGCCTTTGGAGTTGGGCAATACGCAGAAACATGTTTCCAATCAGCCAGTGAAAACAGTGAAATGTGTTGTTATTTATTGAACCACACTGTTCTCCAGCTGATGCACAGATTATTTTTAACTCTGAGATACTTTCTAGCTTTGTGCAACACTGAAAACAATTTACACTAAAAACCTTTCCCTTAATAAGATTTGTCATTTTGATAAATTTTGAAATAATGCCTCTTCTAACGTGGACAAACTGAATGTAAAACAGCCTTAAAACCACACAACTTAGGCTTCGTGAAGTGTTTCTGTTTGCAGTTGACTAAAAAAAGTAGTAATGTATTTATCCCTTATCTTATCACTTTGGTCAAAATTAAACTCCATTTCTCCAAACTGAGGTAAAAGAAAATTCCACAGTTTTGTGTTGTTTTTATAAAACACAAATCTTTTCACATCCTTCTAGTTCAATTAAGAAAAAAATGATAAAATCTTTATGTTTTTATGCACAAAGTTGAAACAAATAGTGTTGTATAACTAAAGGCATTTTAGTTGTGTAAATATGCAAATGTGGAAACATCTTGATGAACCTTGAAGTGTTTCAGTATGAAACAAGCTTGTGTCTGTGTGTGGAATGCTAAACACCTTGTATTGTAATTAGATACACTGAAGATGTATGAGCATCTGAAAAAGTCAATATTTTCTGCCATACAAAATACCAGTCATTTTCCAGCTAGTCAAAAAGAAGAGGATTCCCTCTCCACAAACTTGTCAACTTCACTCGATGGAAAAAAAAAAAAAAAATCTCATCCACAAGCCCTTACATTCCTCCCAAGCTGCAAATCCACCGAACAGATGTTCACGTCTCTTCTTGTACGACATAGGGGCTACTTGGGGCCAGATCTGCAATTAAGTCTATCAGACATTTTGGGGGCTCAGTTTTCTTGCTCATGTAAGGGGGTAATCACAGGGCATTTCACTCCTCATCGTTCGACTGCATGAGGCTGCAGCCTCAGAGCGACTCGCCTCAACTCTCCACATCAAGAAAGCTGCATATAAGTCTTCATTTATTCAGTTTGCTCACGTGTTTAACTTGTTAACATTAAGACCTGTTTGTTCTAAGCAGGTTTGATTTTGAAATGTTTTGTGTGATACTTGTAATCGAGAAACACAAGTGTAAAAACTAATCTAAAGTTATTAAAGCTAAAATTCTGAATTTAGGAGACCTCTCAGAGTTCAGGTAGTTGATTTAGCTCTTTTGAAGTGTGGTTCTTATGAACAATTAATATCTTACCTGTTGTAGATAGCTTTAATGACTTCTGTTTGGATAAATGTAGTTTAATTCTGACAAACTAACAGCTAGTCGGGACGAAGACCAAAGAAAGAGGGTTGCTGCTGTTTTAAAACAACTTAAATTTAAAGAGAATTTTAAAACTTTTACATCTCTGTTAGTTTTAGATTATATGGCAGAGATATTATGACAGTTCTGCTGGATGTGCCTGAGGCTGTACTGGAAGTGCTACAGCTAGCTGCTGCTGCGTTTTCACTAGCAAATAACCATGGAGTTTTGTGTAACAAAGCATGTAACAGGAAACTGATGGCAGTGCAGAATTTGAAACTCTGTTTGTATGAATCACAATGAAACCTTTGATATTAGAGCTGTTTGAAGACAGCAGCAACAGACTCTGTGCTAGCTACAACTTGTAAGATATTAATTGTTCGTATTCTTTACACAGAGTGCCCTTTGAAAGATCAAAAGTGTCACTTCAAGTCAAGTGGAAATTTTCTTTGTGTTTTTATAATGAACCAGTGGCGGGCGGTGCATTTCACACTTAGGCCTTCACTGATGTCCAACTTAACCAATAAATACCTTTCATTAGGCCAGCATTTATAACACCAGGATTGTAGAGTAGTTAGAAACACACTTAAGCACTACTTGGCATTGCATCACCTCAGTTGTGTACAAAATGGGCTAATATCCGGTGCATTTTAAAAATCAACAAACCCGCATCAGCAATTAAAACATATCTGGTATGCTACTGTCAAAACTAAATAAAACAGAATAAAATAAATAAAATGTTTGCACTCACCAAAACAGCTGTGTCCCCCCAAACACGTATTTCAACACAAAATCCATGCTGGAGCAGGTTAGCTAGCTCAGAGTCGGCTGTCCTCCTCTAACCAGATCTAGCTTCTCTTGAAAAGTTCGTCTTGAAAACAGTCTTGCCAGTAAATCAGCAACCAAATCAACATGTTGCTCTCCTTCGGCCATTGTGGGTTAAAAAAGGTTTTAACCGGTAACAGTTCCGGGTGTGACTCTGTTGATCTGCATAGTGCTGCCGCGGCTCAACTCGTAAGTATCCATGTCCAATCACAGGACGCGTAAATGTCACGTTCAACGTGAGGCCAGCTAGAAGGCCTTACTGACACAACTCGTGATCTGATTGGCTGTCGCAACTGTCTATCAACCGTATTTGCCCGTTCACTTACAGCGCACAGACGCCAGCACTGAATAGCTGAATTCTGATTGGATAAAAACTCTAACATAAAAACAGCAGCGCTGGAAGGAGCATAATATGACACGAAGAGAATATGAATACTTTTACATATCTAGGGAAAGTAAATTAAAATTAAAGTAAAAAAAAAAGTAAAAATTTATTTGTATAGCACATTTCAGCAGCAAGGCATTCAAAGTGCTTTACATAATAAAAACATCAGTAGGATTACATTACAATCATCAAAAAAAACATCAAAAACATTACAATCATCAAAAAAAATCGTAAAAATGATAATCATAAGGTCAATATGTAGTAAGATATTTTGTTCAGAGCAGCTTTACACCTGAATTTGTTTGTGGACTACTAATCAATTAACCTTTTCATAATTAACCTTTATCACAATTATGATCATGATTTCTGGTCATGTTAGGCCAGCAGAGAAGGCTTTGCTGGCCCTGACGGCCCACCACTGTAATGAACTAAGCTAATAACTTTGGCAACTGTGTCACTATTTTCTTTTTTTGATAGCCAAAAGAAAAAAAAGAAACAGACAAAGAGAGCAGGGTGTTATGCATTTCAAGTCCATCCAGATCTCTCAACAGGTACGCTGAACACTTGCACATCAAATAATCAATATCAGTTCCTTTATTTTTCATTTACAAGGCAACCACAGGATGAAAATAAGAATTTATGAGAACATTTTCATCGAGCTTTGGTCTTTTTGGTGTGCGCTAATTCCCAAATGTAATGGTAGACCTGCTCTTGAATTGCCAACATGTTTGCGCACTGACTTCAGCACAAAGGTCAGAGTAAGTTCAGAGTCAAAGCCACTTATGCTCCATAGATTCTTGACTTATTTATGCCAGATGGATGCACAATAACAGGTCAGCCTGCATATTTCTTTGGAAATCATCAGGCTTAGAGCTCGGAGACAACTGATTACTTTTTAAAGCCCCCGAACGTCAACTTTAACCGCAAATCAGAACTCCCTTTACAGTCATAAATACAGACAAAACCTCATCCTACAAATACAAATTTGTGTCTGATGTTCTGCACAGAGAAGGTCCCACCCAACCCAGAAGGAACAACAGGAAAAATACATTTTTGAGTGTGAGAGACTTTAATCCAGGAAACCCAGGATGTAAATCTTTAACTTGGCTCAATAAAAGAGATGTGTTAAAAATAGTGGCAACGCAGATTAGAAATCCTAGCCTTGATTTCTCCGGTGCTCAATGTTAAATCGGTTTTTAAGCAACAACAAGAGAATCCCCAGGCTAGGGTTTGTTTGGGTGGTGAATGAATTTCTGAATTCAAGAAGTGTGTGTGGGGGGGGGGGGAACAAGCCTCTCTCTGGTGACTCATTTCAGCATTTAGAGAGTAATCAACACCATGTGCTGGTTGGTGCTGCTGTAGCTGCAGGCTGAGAGCGATCAGACTGCGGGAGCTGAGAGACTGGAAGTCGTCCACCTCGTTGAACCGCAGAGAGTTAACTCATGTTAAAGTGAGGTCAGGAACAGTTCAGCTTTTACTTTTAATTCATCTGCAGAAAGAGCGGGACAAAGGCGAAGTACAGTACTCAGAGAAGCACAAATATTCTGTTTATTGAATGCAAATACAGGTTTTTTTATTTGTGGGACTTCAGAGGGCAAAGACTCACTGCTGATTGATTAGCTCTACTTAAATAAGTATTGTTCATTATAAAGTACAGTATGTCTACCTTTATATCAGTTAGCCTACACTCATGTGGGTCAACCATGTAAGTTAACCTTAAGAATGCTTTAGTTACACCACGAGTCAACCAATATGATAAAAAAAGATAAAATTTACACTAAAATGACAAACAAAACATCAGGGCTTAAATATTTTTGGAACAAAATTTTATTTTAAAAGAATAAAAGAGTGAAAGGAAGTTGTTAATATTGAACCAGAGCCTGTTGTTCCTGGAATGTGCATTACTGAAATATTGCCACTAGTGGACACTGTTTAGCTTTTGTCAGCAGGAGAGATTTAAACTGGCAGGTAAGCCTTTTGGTTCATTTCAATGTAATATTTCACCATTTTCTATAAAGACTACTTTATTGTTCTGTTTTGTTGAATGTAAAAAGCATGTAAAAAGTAGAAAGACTGGTTTAAGAAGTAATTCAAATCCTTTAACTCTTTTTGTGACTGTGCTTCAAAGTGTACTTAGCTGTTTTTATCTTTTGTTGTAGCTGTTTCAGTCGTATCTTCTCTTGCTTGGTTGCATTTGTCCAGGAGATGGAACTGTTGAGTTTCATTTGTGCCGCTGACTGACAGTCGCTTCACTTCACATCCCAACAGCTGACACTTCAGTCTGCAGTCCTGATCTTACAGCTACTGCGAGCTTTCCTCAGTGAGTTCCTGTTGTGACACTTTGTTCTCGGCGGATCACTCTTCTTGTTCTCAAAAATGAAAATACCTTTTTGTTAGAACAAAAAAAGGAGACAAAAGTGAATGCAAACCTTTAAAAACCTCACAGTATTTCAGTGTTGTTTCAGGAGTAATAAACTCTAGTAAGGTCAGGTGGGGATGTGCTGGTTTTTAAGGTTTTTTAAAAAAACACAGAAGTTAAATGTCATACAGTTCGAGTGGTCAAACTTTTTTTTTTTAATGATAAGTCAGAGACAGAGCAGGGTTTTTTTTTCTGTTGTTTGAAGGAAGGAAATTCCCCAGGATTTTTCCCCTTGTTAAAGAAGGCGCAACGTTTGGACATTTTTCTGGTAGGGAAATACAAATTGCTTGGCGTCAAGCACAGTGAAGGTTTAGGGTCACTTAGAAAACAAAAAGGTAGGATTTCTGTTTTTTGTTTTTCAGTTTTGAGATTAAAGTTGTAACACTGACAGAGTTGAAATGTTTAGAAAAAAGTTACAATATTAATATTTCAAGAAAACATCATGAAGGAAAAACATGTCAGGACGATGGAAAATATCATATCTTTTTATTAAAAAAACAAAACAATACAGGAAGTTGAAGCCAGAAGGGGACCAGCGTTCCTATAGGCTGGCCCCAGTACAAGTTGTAAGTCCCCATCCATGTAAGGAAATGGGGACTTTGCCCTTTTCAAAATATAAAAATATATCACCAATATGTTTTTTTTCAGGTGTTGAATCTTGTTGATTCATGTAGTTCTTACCTTCCTGCTGTAGGTTCAAATATTCTGTTTTCTACTACTGTAATAATTAGTTATTTTATGCTTAAAAGAAAGGTTATGTAACACCATGACTGTGTGCAGGGGAGTAGGTGGAGCTTAAAACCCTACATGCTTAGTGAGCAGACTCTGGTTCCAAAAACCAGCACAGCAGCTCCAGTAATCTGGGTCCAGCTGGCTTTAGTTCCCAACAAAGAGACAAGGCAGAGACATTTGGTCTAGCATTAAAATATATGTTGATGCATGGCAATTTAACATTCTGTTTGAAGATTGGGTTGTAACCAGAATTGTTTATTGAACATGTTTCATTTACTTGATGTCAATAATGTATTTCATTGGTTTGATTTGCATTTTTTGTGGGCCTTGATTTGCATGTTTTCTGATGATGGGCCTTTATTTTGATGACATTAGAACTTGAACAAACTGCATCAATCTGATCCCATTTTGTTTGCATACCATACGTATGATCTAACTATTGTAAATACCTGATTTGTTGTTTAAACTGATAGAAGTAAATCAAGCAGGACTTTTCACAGCGTACAGTGCAATCCTGCGCTCAGACTGAATAACTGCTGCATTATTTGGAGACCTGTGATTATAAGTGACATAGTGATTATCTTTTGACAATCATTAGTAAAGTTTGAGGATAATGGATATGCTATAATTTTTGACAGGCCTATTTATGGAGCTGCCGGTGCTTTGTGTTAAGCGACAGCTTTCCCCAAAGACGAACGCCATTACTGAGAAGAAAATGGAAGGCAACATTTTATCGAATGTAGTCAACACGTCAATCAGCCGCCGTCCTCGAGGGAAACATCAGTCAGACAGGCAGTTACTTTGTGCTTTCTGAGAACAGGCATTTTGCTTTGATTTGATTCAGTTTACTGTGTTTTTTTATTTTTTTATTTTTTCCAAGGTCACATTTATTGTGTTATAAGCTGTTTTTATGAGTCTGCTGGTCCTGTGAACATCTTAGCTGATTAAATGCTTAAAGTCAGCATACCAATGTGGAATGAGTTAATCTTAACCAGTTTATTCATTTTTAGCTTCAGCTGATAAAATATTTCGGGCAGGTGTGGCTTTCAGCTTCTCACAGTATTTTTTTTTGACAGCAAACAGAATTCAGAATGCGATCAGTGGTCAATCTCACACCTTAAGTGTGAAAATCAGGTGTTTCTTTAACAACACACAAAAATATGGTCCAACAATCTCAGCCACAGATGTTTCGTCACATCTAACAACAAAGAGAAACTATTATTTTTTCTTACTTTGAAGATGGACTCTATTTCTACATGGACACTTAATTTTTACTGAAAGCATGTGTCAGGACAATGTATGAAACCAAAATTAAATAAAAGGATTTTCAAATTATTCAGCGCAAACTGATGGCTTCAGTAATCATGTAGTTTAATTGAATAATTGTTGATTAAAGATGGAGCATGTCTCGTTCAGAAAATGAAATAAATAAACTGAACTGTGCTGACCAGTACAATGAAAACAGAATAACGGATCAGGCTATTTGGAGCTCTTTCTTTTGTGGTGCCTTAAATAAAATAATAGGTTAAAATTGGACAAAATTGATTAAAACCATTGAAAATGTAGGCTTCCAAATGAAAAATCTGGCTTAGTTTGCTTCAGCTCTTTTCTAACTGTGATTGTAGCTGCAATTATAACAAAGGAGACTGTAAAATTGTTATAATGGAGGTTGTAAGATTTTTTTTTTTTTTCACAAATAAATGTTAGCAGTGTTAATGTTGAGATGCCTATTTGTGCCCAGTGTTCAAAGTTACTTTTAGATCAATTTCTTTCTACTGCAATGTAAAACCCAATGAAATGTTTAAATTTAAGCAAATTAAACAAATTGTCCACATCTCAGACTGTAAATGTTAAATCCCTTTAGGTCCCCGCTTTATAGCCCAGCCACTTTAACCCTCCTAATATTCCAGTGATTTTATTTATTCTGAGCACAGATGGATCAAACCATCCCTAACCACAAAATCCAACATGGCTGCCTTGCTCCTGAACAGTGTTAAGAACTGCAGAAATAAACTATTTATTTGCACTTCTCACCCATTACATAGAACACGGTGCTACAATGTTTAAATGCACTGAAAGCAGAAAAAAATCCATTAATAATGTCTTGAGTTACTAATAATAGTCAGCTCGACCTCTGAGCAGAACAATCAGCAAATCCTACTGGTTTTCAGACTTGCAAGTGGGTGCAACATCATTCATAGATTGATGCACAACATACTGTAATTAGCAACAAGCTTTTTTTTCTAGACAATCTTATCTGAAAACCAAGCACTGCTCTTGGGGGCCACATGCAGCTGCCTAATCAATTTATGCCTTAGGACAGCTCTGTGCTAAAATACCGAGGCACCAATGATTTTTTTGTTTTGTTTTGTTTAGTTTCCAATGAGCCAGACTTTTTTGTTAGTGGTCTGAACAATATTTCTCCTAGAAATATATATAAAAAAGAAATTCCAATAAAATCTTAGAATCTTTTTTCTTAGAACGCTAGCTCTTTCTTATTCTCGGTCGAGCCCTGCTATTCAGACGCTGTCTGTTGTGTGCACTCTTAACACTGGTTCATCCCTCAACTTAATGGCCTTTAATGATTCTTAAAATCAGATCTCAAAAATGTTAGGTCAAAAGACTTGACTGAAGTGTTCCAAAAGGCAGAAAAAGTCAAAAGAAAACCTTTCAGTTAAAGAGCTACTCTTCAGGATTGCTTAAAATTGCCAAGAGGATAATATAAAGACACAAGAAGTACTTTTTTGTGCAGTGTACAAATTTGACTTTATTAAGGCTCATAGTTAGGCTGCTTTGACAGAGGAGTAACATGATCATTAGCCAGTAGATGAGCACAGGGTCTTTTTGAACATCTATTCAGATTCACAAGCAGCTCTTTTAGCTTGAAGATAAAACCACAAACTTGATGTTTCAGGTGGCAACAATGTGGCTCTTAGCATGCGTTTTTTTTTTTAAATTGAGATTAGACATGATGATATTTGTAGAAAATAAAAAAATACAAATGAATAATCTCAACAGGGCATGCAGGAGAATCTAAAGTGAACTAGTTTGATGAGGATCACTGCGCCTGAGACATTAAATAGAATAAATAAGACTGAAAATAAAATTATCTTAAGAATTAATGAGCTATTATATGCACATTTAACAGTAAATGACAAAACAAAGTGTGCTGATTTAAAGCAGATTAATATTCAGTGAGGGAGTTCAGACCTTACTTTTCCAGGCTGAGCCCCAAGCAGGTTACATACAGTCAGCTCTGTCATACAGTATTCATATGAAGAGTCTGTTGCTCCTTTGCCTCTGCGTTAGGACTTCTCCATCTGTGTCCAGTGCGCGGATTAGACGCTCATTATCCTCTTAGCTCTAAATGGCCCCCACGTTCCTTGCACTTGGTCGTCCAGCTCATCTGCTGTCTAAGAAGCGGGACACGGACAGCTCGGATCTTCATGCGTAAAAACGCCCGTGGCAGCCATTCATCTGTACCAGTGATCGCGAATTACGCGTGAATTGTTGTCGGGACGCCCCCCCACCCCCCCTTTTTTTCCATCGTCCGTCAGAGCGCCTTTCAGAGGAACAGTAGCTGTCTGTTAGTCCGTTTATGATCCACCCCACTGATCTTTTGCAGACGGTAATCTTATCAGTGTCAAACCGAAGCTGCCCTTTCCCCCTCGGGCGCGTCCCGTGCGTCTCTGGATGGCGTTTCTGCCCCACATTTAGTTAAACCAAGGCTGTGCTTCAAGAAAACCTTCACCAGGGAAGCATTTGATTATAGATGTGTGCTGAAATGGAGATTTGACCGTTTTTGAACTTTCGACCAGCTGAAGAAATGGCTCCTACAAGTAAAGAGAGAAGTCTTGTCTGCTTACTTTTCTTGGCAATTTGCACAAGCAGCGTTTGTTTTGGAGCAAGAAGATCAAATAACCGGAGGTCTGGTAAGTCCATCCTCTAAAACTGGCTCTGGGAATAACAATCATAATCATAAACAAAACCCATAAAACTGGTGTAAAGTTTGTAATATGTAATCTGATGAATCGGGTGGAAGCTTTTATGTTTATTTTATTGCACGTGTTTTTAACATTGTATCACCTCACACGAGTTGTTACAAAAAACATATTTTAGGATTAATTCCTCAAGAATCCCTAGGGGAAAAATGATTGGAAAAAAGCACAGATATGTCATTAAAAAAAAAAAAAATTAAATGTCAATAAAAAAGACAGTAGGGGGGTGGTTATTTCACAATAAAAGCCTTATGCAACATGTTGTATGAGGAGATCTTTTATAGTAAAAGTATCCTCTTGTTTCTTTTATTCATAACAAAAAGTGACACAAAACTACATTTGCAATATGATTGATGGGCTACAAAGTTTCCATAGTAGCTGAAATTCATTTTTGGTAAACACACTTATGATTTATTTTGAAGCTGACAAGACAAACATAATAAAAGTTCAGCCAGTACCGTCCATATGTGGCCTGTGAAACATGTTTGAAACCAAATAACGAAAGTTTATTTTTAAAAATGCAACGTAGACAGGAAGACCAGAGAATGATGACTCATAAAATTGAAGTGGGTGTTTAAAATCAACCAAGAACTACTTGTAAGTCTCAAAAACTGAAAGGCCAGGCTAATCTTCGCAGAAACACGCAGAAGCAAAATGATAAAAGTTCTTGAATCAAGGACAACGAAAATCAACCACTGGCAAAATGACAAGAGAAAGAACAGAATACATGAAGCAACTTTTTATCTAAAGCGAAACGACTTCATCTGTCTAAACTGATTTTAGTTTCTATGGAACTTGTCTTCATTAAACAGCTGAACAACGACCAAAGAGACCAAAAGGGGTTGAAGAGGTGAAACATTCTTACCTGATCCATCATACACACTCACTCCTTCTTCAGTCCTGTCATGTGTAATGGTTGATGAGGACCAGACTTAAAGCGGAGATGTTCCTTCATAAACAACAGCTAAGAGTTGTTGGGAAGTTAAGGGAGTCATATGAAGTGTCTACTGTCTGAACTTTAGAGACCTCAGATAAAATGGTATTAACGTTTCTCTTTAGCTTCTTTTTATTTTGCCAAATATGTTTGAATTTCTATAAATATGTACTCCATAATGTTATTTCTACTGTGGAAGAAATGCCACTTGAATGTAATTTAGTTAAATGTGTCTAAAAATGAAGGGGAATCAAGTATCTTTCCAAATATTGTAGAACAATGTACAACATAGATGGGGCGGCAGTGGTTCAGGAGGTAGGGGGGTTTGTCTTGTGATCGAAGGGTTGCTGGTTCAAGCCCCTGCTCCGGCTGTCTCAGTCATTGTGTCCTTGGGCAAGACACTTCACCCACCTTGCCTACTGATGGTGGTCAGAGGGCTCGGTGGCACCGGCGTGATGGCAGCCTCACCCCCGTCAGCCCGCCCCAGGGCAGCTGTGGCCACAATGCAGCTTACCACCATCAGTGTGTGAATGATGATGGATGAATGATTGTAGTGTAAAGCGCTTTGGGGTCCTTGGACTAGATAAAGCGCTGTATAAGTTCAAGCCATTTACCATAGATGACTTTGCTCATGTTGAGAAAAATACCATCAATTTACAGAATAGTTTATATCTGTCTAAAAAGGAAAAAGAAATATTCAGATTCAGGGCAATAATACACTCATTTATCTTCTTGAAAATGTGCTCCTTTGGGCAGAAATCCCTAAACGTTGACCTCATCAGCCCCTCTCTGTGTTGGTTTCTGTCTTTCTTCGCCACCCTGTTCCAGCATCTTTCCTTTTTTCTTCTCTTCCTTTGTTTCCTTCACTCCTCTTTTCCCTCTCTGTCACTCTCCCTGGCTGCTGCATTTCATCTTTCTTCACACTCTCAAACCCTCAGGCCTTGACTTTTACATCTGTCCATCAGTCTGGCGCACCATTTAGACTTCCATATATAGGGCATCTGTAGCTCTGTGTTCCTGACTGCCAGTGACATTTGTACTTGTGTGTGTTTTTGTTTTAAGGCCTCTCTGATCTCTTTCTCAAGAAGGGGGAGAGTGTAACCAGGACTCAGTGTCCACATGCATCACATCAGTCTTAGACAACAAAGCTGGTGGTTTCAGAAAAGGGCTAAAACTGAATAATGTCTCTCCTCAAGCCGGCCATTTTTCAAGTTCTTTGACAGCTTTATTCCCTGTTTGAAAAAGTATGTTGAATTATTAATGGAATAATTCAAGAGAATTGTTTTTACATTTACTATAATTCTATTTAAAGTCACAAAGCTGTAATGAAAATGTGCATTTTAATAACCCTTTCAACCAATTCATGAACCATTGGTGAAAGATAATTCAATTTTTAGCAATACAAGAAGCAGTTTATAATTGGAAAAATGACATTTAACATGTATCCCCTCAAACCTAATGCATGCAGCCATGTTTCAGAGGAAAACAGAAGGATACAACTCAGTGATCTTTCAGTTTTGGTCTCTCAGATCAGTGAAGAACCCATTTCTACGTGACTAACTCTAAAAGTAGAGACAAACCGAGCAGAGCAGCACTTCTGATGGTTTATTCTGTGCAGAACTGCATCAGTGTTGAACAAGTGAGAGCAAGTATCTTGAGCTTACAATATTAAAGTGTCAGTGGGTCTGAAATTTTGCAACACAGAGCATGGCCTCTCAGATAATTAAGGGCTTCTTTTTATTTATTTATAGTTTTAACAAACAGAGCTACTGTATGTGTTAAAAAGAAGAGTGGAAAGTAGAACTGAAACAAACTTAACTGTTGCAACAGCATGTGTGATAGCCTATGAATAATTTAGATTTATGAAAATGAAATTAAAAATAGTTTATTTGGTTGCTCTTTTATTTAAGAACTCTCTGTAGATTTGGTGATGAGTATCAGAACAAAAACCTGGTCAGTTTTGAATATAGGCCTGATTTATCCACACTAATCTGGATTGGTCACAAACACACAGATTGAAGCCTGGTAGCACAGATGTTCTTAATTTAGTGCTTTTGTAAATTTTGTTAGAGCCAACAAGACCATGATTTGTCATAAACATTGCCAGTACTTTTGTCCATGACACAAAAATGCAGTAGTGTCATGTTAATGTCTTAAAAATTGAGATGCCGATGTTCTGTCTGACATTTTCTGTCATACCACAAACAAGCCAGTATTTTTATAACCCTAATCATTTGTATTCATGAACTAAACCAATCACAGGTGACAGCAAAGTGGAGAAATAAAAGAACTTTCTTTCACTTGAGGCTCAAAATTATTGGGTTTTCTACATGACAGTGTAGAAAAGTGTCATGGTGTCTGTTTTTATACTTTGAGTCTATTCTTGTCTCTTAGTTTCAAGACATTTTAAGTTTTGTTTTCTTCCTTATTATTCTCCTCAGTTCCTCTGTTGTTCACCTTCTCCCACCAGTGTTTATCTCACCTGTCTTAAGCAAGCATCCACCCACAATTTTACTGACATTGAGCTAAAAAATGATATGGTTATAGCTGAGACTGATCGTCAACACGTACTCTGAGTGCTAACAGATTGTACAACATCTATGTTTACAGCTTTGGCACATGAGGTGGGAGGAAACCTTCAAGGAATGCTACTTTCTATTGGCCTGTTTGGCTTATTTACATTATAATACACTTTTGTGGGGCGCTTCAATCCAAACTAACTTTCAAGTGAGATCTGTACAGTACTGCTGTGATTAGAAATTTTAAACAGTAACACTATCTTATCAACACAACCATTCCCTTTGAGTTTGGAAACCTTAATGTCTAGGGACTTGTGGTTGGCC
The DNA here is from genome assembly GCF_001649575.2 of Kryptolebias marmoratus. NCBI lineage: Eukaryota > Metazoa > Chordata > Actinopteri > Cyprinodontiformes > Rivulidae > Kryptolebias > Kryptolebias marmoratus. The sequence continues at coordinate 20,272,171 of NC_051430.1, read as the reverse complement.
TTGCAGTAACACTTGAGACAGAACTTAAATATGTCTGACAAGATGAGAGAGCAGGAAAATATTCCCACAACTGTCTTGCTCATGTCTGAAGTGGACAATGTCCCCAAAGGATTTAGAAGGGTACTTGAAAAGCACAGACTAATGGTATATTCAACTTTAAAAAAAAAAAATTTGTCATTTTTTTTCACATGCAAAGTCAACATGTCTTAAACCTCCTGGAGTATTACCACATGTTAAAATGAAAGGTTTTAGGAAAATGCATTAACAATTAAAATCTACAGCTTCACTAAATGCAGCTACTTATTCTTTTTTTAATGAGTAAATCAGTTTTTGTTTCATCCTATACTGTCAAATGAACAAATGTTTTTTTTTTTTTTACTGAACAAATACTTTAATGCAATGAAAACACCACCTCCTCAGTGAAAATAAGCAAAAAAAACTCCACACAGTCTCATTTAAATGGCCAAAATGTTAACAGTAGTATAACACTTCCAAAGCTGAAGGTGGTTAGTTTTACCAGAATATATCTTCATGAGTTAAAACTGATTTAATACACTGGAAATGCTCTTAAAATTGCTTGATATCTCTAAAAAATCCAGGTTTATAGCAGCAGAGTTCAGAAACATACAATATTTAAGGGTTTAGATGTTGGTTCAATTACGCTTCATACATGCAGAAAACCCCCCAATAACTAAACTATACTTTTTTCAGCAAACCTTGTTTGATGTTTGGAGGACCTTCTCAGTATGGTTAAGTGTAGCATCTGTGATCACTGCAAAGCTACCTTCTAGAAGTTCTGCAGGAACATAAAAGATGTCATTAACTGAAAATAATCCATTTCAAGGTACATCTGATACACTTAAAGTTGCTGCATTTCTTTTAAAGTGTTTTTCTTTTCTCCTCAAGTACACTCATGTAAGAAACACGCAGAGCCTAGGAAAGATTATTAATAACAAGTATTGTTTCTACTTCTTACAAGCAGGACAGCATTTTGTTTCATGATGTTTTTTTATTATTATTATTTAACATTGGAGTCTAAATGTGGCATCAGGAACAACTTGCGAACACAGCAGTGCCACAGCCTGACAAATACGTGTTGTGTGCCTCACTACATATTTAATTTACACGGAAAAAAAACATAAAAGCAACACTTTTGTTTTTGTTCCCATTTCTCATGAACTGAGCTCAAAGATCTCAACTTTTTTTCTATGTACACAACAGACCTTTTTCTCACAAATGTGTGTAAATCTGCGTCAGTGAGCACTTCTCCTTTGCAGAGATAATCCATCCACCTCACAGGTGTGGCGCATCAAGATGCTGATTACGCAGCATGATTGCTCAGGCTGGCCACAATAAAAGGCCTCTCTTTTATTTTATCACACAGCACAATGCCACAGATGTTGCAAGTTTTGAGGGAGCGTGCGACTGGCACGCTGACTGCAGGAATGTCCACCACAGCTGTTGCTCATTTATTGAATGTTTGATCTGAGCCAACATCTAGTTCAAGTGGGACAAAAACAGAAATGGATTGCTGCCGTCTTAATGTCTTCAAACAAGCAATATTTTTGTGAAGCTTTACACTGTTGTCAGTTTTGCATTACATCTTTATTTACATATCATTCTATGATTGTTTGGAAGCACAAATGGAAGCAGCAGCAGATAGCTATACCACTTGCTGTGCAGCCTGGGGGCACTTTATGCAGGAAAATCTCAATTTATTTCTGCAAGTATAACCGTAAGTTTGAAGGCAGCATAAAGGATTATAAAATAGCTATTGAATAAAGGGCAACAGCAATTCAAATCAGTCTGCATTCTGCTCAAACGCTAGTTAGCAGAATTAGAATTAGACTTTATTTTTCTTGTTTGTGTAAACCAGATCGTCTGAGTCCTCCATTAGACATCCAGCTGGAGACGCTCAACTGTACGGCCTTCAGTGTGCGATGGAAGATGCCCCGAAGACATGTGAGCACAATCACCGGATACAAGGTAGAACCGATTACAGATAAAGCCACACAGTGATATATATACACAATGATAAAGCGATACATTAAATAAAATGTACAGTTAAATGAAATATTCATAGCATGAACATAAAATTGTATTATCTGTTTCGATCTATTATTTGTTGTCCTTTGTTGAAGTTTTTGATAAAACAGCCTCAGCCCCCCCAAAAACCCTGTAAAAGCAATAGGAAAAAAAGGAACTTAGTTTTATGATTTTTTTTATTACATCAAGGAGTTTTTAAAAATGGGACGGACAAATCAAATCCCCCCGTGTCTTTCCTGAGTGGATGATCATTTCTTTCTGCATGGCCGCCACATTCTGCTTTGAAAGTGAAGTGCCCATCAAAGTCCCTGTTCAGGAAGACGGCCTTGAGGAAAAAATATAACATTTTCAAACTTTATGTGTTTGAAAAGAACTGCTCCACTACAAAATGTGTATGCTTTTTTTTTTTTTTTTTTTTTCATTTTTCATTTTTCATACAAAATTACCCTGTAAGATGTGTTCACAAATATCATTTTAGTGTTTTGGACCAAATGTAATTGAAGTGCACATCAAACACTGAATAAGGATTCAGTTTTTTTAAATCTGTAGCATGTTGATCTTTTCTTGGTAAAGCCATTTAAAATGTATTTTTTTGCCATTAACAATCTAAACATTCTGCGCAAATGGTGTGTCTTGTTGTGATGGGATGTCAAACTTACATCTATTTTTCGACTTTTGAAATTGACCTGTTTCTCTGTTTCACGTGACATATCAGGAGTTTCTGTTTTACTGTAGTTCATTTGCTCTTTCTTTTCTTTTGTCCTCCTTGTCTTTGTTCCATTCTTCCTTTATTTTTTTTTCTTTTGTTTCTTCCTAGAGTTTGTTTTAAATCAACAATGAACAAACTGTAGCTCAGTACGATTGTGTGAGCCCTGCCTTTGGCCATATGTTTGCTCTAAGAGGATTAGTTGACTACCTCACTTCCCACCAACTCACAGACAAGCATCCAAGTTCATTGTGTCTGCTGTTTTGGTGGTTTATAAACACCCCAGTTTTATCAAACATCTTCGTATTTACTGTTAGCCACATTTACACTGGTATTGTTTAGTCTTAGCAATAATAAAAAGAAAATTAAAGATTAAAAAAATTGAAAATGTGCATGCATTTTGGCCGTTCAGGTCTTTTACTCAGAAATGAAGAATGGTCGTCCAGTTGCTACAACGTCCGTCATGGAGGTGCCCCTCAGTTTGGACATGTTAACTACTGTGAGTATCCACTAGGATGTAATTTTTTATATTTTTCCTTGTTGCTCAGAGTTTGCAGAAAATGCCTCAAACTCAGAGTGGAATTCACAAATTTGAGGCCTACTAATCTGTGACTTCATCATGTTAACTTTATACCACACTTCAATGAATTGTGCCAGTACTAATGAACCTGTACAGAAATATAAACAGGTTCATTGGCATATCAAAGTATAATTATCAATATTCATTGCAACAACAAACAGGACAGCCACCTCTTTGATCCCAAAATGAAAATGGTGGCCTTGGATTCATCTTTCATGCACACAGCATGTAAAATTCTATTGATAAGTTATTTATTATGTGTCCACACATTATGTAGCCATTCAATAATATTTTCAGTGTAATGTCACAAGGGGATTTCTGATGTGTAGGTCTGACTAAACTAATGAGCTAATGGCTAGTTTTAGCAGGACCAAGACACAAATAGATTGCTGCCATCCTATAATAACTCAAATCTCACAAATTTCATATTTATTGATGTGAACTCTGTTTTAAAAACAACCTAAACTTAATTCCATGTAAATAACTGTGCAATAAGAAACTGACAGCAATGTAAAAAGTTTATAAATCAGCTTATAAATCAACTGATTGCAGGAGTCCACTTTGGTTTCCTTTTCAGATTAGCTGTTAGCTTATCAATCTGGTCCAAATTAAAGTCAGGTGAGATATTTTCTGTGCATAACTTTTCGACAGAACCCCGCTTCAAAAGATCTGAACTGTCACTTTAAAACACAGACCAGTTTATGTTCCGATTCCCTAAAATGTAACGCTCTGCTGTTTCTTACAGGGGCAATTTGACGGACAAGCCAGTTTTGTGAGTACCATCCCCGCTTATTTATTGTTTCTTTTTCCCTGATTGTCTCCTGTCTAAATCATCCTGCTGCCTCTTCAGTCCCCTCTCAGCTCTGGTTTACAATAATAAAAGTCATCCTTGTCCTTGATGCCCCTTCTAGGATGTGAACATTGGTAATCTAAAGATGAACGCTAAGTACAGAGTCAATGTTGGAGCATACGGATGGGCGGGGGAGGGCAGACCCAGCATGCCCAGAGACATCAGTACTGCTTCACATGGTGGGAATATGAGATTTACAGCAGATAACTTTTTTTTTTTAAAGTGCTGATGTTGATGTCTTTTTCCTCCATCAGAAATGTGCATGCCCCCATCACCACCAACTCAGCCTGTTGTCGTGGCGGTATCGGACACAGAGCTGGCGTTGTCGTGGCAGCGGGGAGAGAGTGAAGGAAGTGCACCTGTCCTTCACTTCCTGGTGGCTTACATCAGGTCGGTCATAATTCATCAAGGAACTACAAAAAAAGGCAATGAAAGAGGCTTCAGAAAAGTTAAACATTTGTCGCAAGAACTCGTAGCACACAAACTCACAACAAGTCACTCTCATCAATCCTCCAAGTTGGGCAGTACAGACACTTACTGTTTAAAAGGAGGAAAGTCTGAAGTGGCCTTGTCTGGAATGGAAAAGAAAGCCCTAAATAAAATGTTATGGTCTATCAGTAGCAAGAAAAAGCAGTAAACAAAAAAACAGACCAGTTTTTAAAGCTTTCTGTTCATTTTCCCAGCTGATAAGCCGTCTGTGTTGGACTGAACCTGGACTGTTCAGAAAGAGGTTTCCTAAACAAAAACAGCTCCATGATTAGAAATGTCTGCTCTGATCAAACCCAAAGATTTCAAAGGTACCAAATGTGACTGATATACTCAGCAAAATGCCACTAAGAAAGGGTTTGAATTTAACACAATTGCAGCAATTCAGATGTCTCATACTAGCAGTTTTATATCAATGTTTGCAATTAAAATGAAAGATAATTATAGATAAGTCTTTCCTATACCTGTCGGCTATATATTTACAGCTGATATGTTTTTTTTTGTTTAGCACAAAGACAGAAGAGGGGAAAGCTATCCTTGTTTCATTAAGAAAACAATCACCAGTTGGATATGAAAAGACCTTCTCTGGGTTCAGTGTTTGAATTGTCTAAAGCAGAGTTTTTATTTTTCTATTGAGGTCAGGCCAAATTGTTTTATACCTACAATGTTGGTAGTCTTACAGAAAAACAAAACAAAACTACAAACCGTATATATTACAAACTGCATTGTAAAGAGCAGCGTTTGCCTAAATTTGTTTCTATAAGCATTATCCTAAAAAATAGTTCCACGTGAGTTTTCTGTTTCATTTTTTGATACAAGACATGTTGTGAGGATGACAAAGTTTTCATGCATGGACCCTAAATACAACCTTTAAAGGCTGTGTTTTTGAGCACTGTTGAACTAACTGCTGAAATCAAATCTTCATCCTTTTCTTAATGAACAAACATTGGACATACTGTATTTGCCCACTGCAAGTACAGAAAAACATGAGGATTCAAAAAGTTGCAAAATTAGAGCTTATATCCTTATTATCAATGAAATGACTGGTAAACCTTTGTCCTATGGCTCTATAAAATTAAAACCTCATTATTTAGTAGTTTAATTGCTTTATATCAACCATTTGACTGGCTGTTCACGAGCTAACTTTAATATGTTATGTTTGAGCTTGATTTGATCATTCATATTTATCTCCTGCCACCGTGCAAGGCAGCAGGTGATATGCATTCCTTCAAGAAATGCTATATTAGTTATGAGTGTGTATTAATTTCTGTGGAAAGCAGCATACTGATGAGTAATCAGGCTCGTGCATCAGAGACAAACAGAATACTCGGCTCTGTTTTGGAATGATCTGCATGCATCTTTGCTGGTCTGTTCAGTGTTACCACTTGTGTTTTGACGTAAGGGTCAGTTGGGACACGAGAAAGAATGAGTGTCATTTTCGTCCTATTAGTTTTCAGCCTCGCACACCCACACACAAACACACACACTCACACACACAGACACACACACACACACACACACACACACACACACACACACACGAAGGAGCTTGCATGTCTAGACTGCAGAGTCAAGAAGGTTGATTTTACAAATAAGCAGCTTGAAATCCTTTGACGCTTCTCCATAAGTTAATATGCAGAGAGAACTTAAAAGTTTTGTTTAAATTAAAATATTTTAGGTAAAAGTAGAAGCATGTAAAAAAGTAAACACGTTTCAAGACTACAGTGTTGCTGAGTATTTCTGTGCAGCGCTAACAGTCTCTTATTGTGAGAAATCAGACAAAAATATGAGCATTTTTTTTATCTTTTCTGTTTTTTTTTGCACATTTGGACATTTTTCTCTCTGAAGGGCCATCTTGGCTTCAGGTCTTTCTCTCCTTACATCAAAAGAGGCGCTGATGAAGAGACACATTGAGCGTTCAAGTTCAGTCTCGTCAAAAAATAGCTGCAGCCTCAGCTTTTCAGAGACAAAACAGTAAATTTTCTGTATTTAGTTTATAAAGATAAAAAGGGTAGTTATTATTTACTGAAATATCACTATGAAACTGGCAGCTCATTTAGGACTCTGATTTTTAATATAATCAAATTTAAAACTTAGTTCTTAATCTTTAATTTTTTATTTCATAACCTGTCTCAAAGAAGACACTGTGACAAAGTCATAACAAATAGTGTCATAAAAAGCTTATTTTCCTGTTTTAAAGTAATTTTTGAGACTAAATTTTGTAACAGGAGAAATGAGATACAAGCCCAAGTAAAAAGATTTAATCAAAATGTTATAAATGCTCTGAGAATTCAACATTCTCGCAATAAGAATAAGTTATGAGAGCTACTAATATTTTCTAATGACAGAAGCAGTAATAATAGCTGAAGCAGCTTATTATTGTTCTGTTCTTTCTTGTATCTTTAAATTTCTAAGAGAAATTTTTTTTTTCTTTCTCAGGCCAGAAATGGACACGGAGTGGACTTATATTCGTGAGCCCATTGAGACCAACTCCATGGTTTTGAAAGGGCTGCTCCCAGACACAGAGTACCAGTTTGTTGTCCGAGCCGCCAACATGCACGGAGTAAGCCCACCCAGCCACATCAACAACCCTGTCCGAACACTTGGTAAGGCCAGATGTTGACCTCTGAGCCAACTTCACAGAAAAAAAAGGAAAAAAAGTTTAGTCACTTGTTCAGCTTTATTCATATTTTAAAGAAAGTTCAATTTCTTAGAATTGTTCAAGTTTTAAGAACTACATTTACTCAAACATAAAAACATGCACTGGTTTCTTTCAGCAGTCCAAAAGCATGCATGCTACCACCCTAACAGAGTCAGTGCCGACCAATAAATGAATGTAGAGTTTTGTGTACATTTTCAGTGTAAATTGCAGGACTTTGACACAGATTGTTAGTTTGGTGTCTCTGGGTCTGTGGGACTGAGTTCTTCAGTGAAAACAATGCAAAGCAACATATTACTTGACATGAGTATTGATGATGACGGCAGCTGCCAGTGGTGTCACGATGAAGATTTGTGAAATGGTCAAGGCTGACTGTGTTTGCACTCTACACAAACACATATACAGTACAACCACTACTAATGCGGTGATGTTTTTGCATATGTTATTCAAGGAATATGACTCTTTTTACGAAAATAAAGCAGATATGTTAGCACAAATACATCATCAGGCATAATTTATTCACACTTTTAGGCCAAATGAATAAAACCCACCCCCCCTCCAGGTTGAACTGAGTACTCTAAGTCATCTGAAAGGCAATTATATATTTATTATAATATTCATGAAAGTTGCATGAAACAAGACAAGATGAGCCTCTTTTAGGGTCATAAAGAAACAGACTCACAGAGCCACAGTGACTCAGAAGAGGCACTGTTTCTCAGCAGGGAATAAAAGCGGGTTAGGGAGCAGTTTTATCAGACAGGATTAAGCGTGAGATGCCAGACCCCTTCGGTGCTCGTCCAGACTAACGGTCACACATGCTCACAATGTGCCACTGCTTGAGTGAGCAGCAGAGGTGGGATGGATTGACTGACCTTCCTTGTTACGCTCTCTATGATGAGTAGTGTCAGTTTTCTTTTTTAATTACAAATATTGTGCTTATTAAGGAGGACTGTTACGCAACAATAGATTAGTTTGCCCGGATTAAACCCTTCACCCCCCTCCCTGTGCACCACACAGCACTCATCTACCATGTTTTAATGTTATTAGGTGGTGCTACTTAGCAGTTTAATCTCTGCATTCATTCAGGCTTAAAAGTTGAGTTTCCATAACATGCACACAGACAGTTAGTTACAATTAAAAAGGCTGTTTTTTATCACTCCAACATATAAAGATTTGATTCTTGTTTAGCTTACAGGTGCAATAATTAATAAATTTAGATAAAGCTTACTTTGTTAAATGAATTAATACTAAGCTAAGAGTTCATCACCTTTAAATGATGTTCCAGTTCCATATCTACACATTCACATGGAGTCAGTTTCATCATATATCTATAGGCAGCCTTTTGCAAATACACACTTTATTACTTTTTCTTTAGTTGTGTCTGTAAAAGAATCTGAAGATAACAAAGCATGTAAAAAAGTTGTCATAAAGTAGATACATAAAAACATTTTTTTCAGTTCTACCACTCTTTCTTCCCCTCCAGTAGGATTAAAAACATTTTTAACACCTTTCAACTAAGAGCTTTTCGACAACTTGTTGCTTTAAAAGTATTTTTTGTGGCTGTTAAACCAGAGGATCACTGGAACTCATCCAGATGCAACAAAACAATTGAGAACAAATGACGTCTCTTTTTTCCTGCTATTTGTGTCTCTACTGCAAATCACATTTATCTAGACTTTTTGTTTTACTAGAATTTCTTTGCTTTTAATATTTACACATTAGAACAAAATGGCTCTTTAAAATTCAGCTCTGATGGTTGTTACAGGTGCATCAGATGTTGGCAGTGGGGATTTTGGCCTTTACTTCACAAACTCCAATATCGAAGATGAAGACGCATTTGACTTTGATGACTCAGATTATGACGTCTTTATTGAAGAGGTGGGTCTTACATGAAATTTAAGATGCTTAATACACAATTCTAATGAATGTAAGGCACTGACCATAGATTTTTCAATTAAAACTTTTCTTTTGTTTCTTAACCTTCCTGTATTCCAGCTGAAGCCATTTCCAGGTATCAGTGAGGGGGACAAGAAGTCCCAGCTTCGTTCCCATCCCGGTCCGCCATCTGGTCGAAATGTTGTTTACCGTATGAACACCCCAAACCCTCCGAATGTCACCGATCAACCAGTTTCTACAACCACCTCCTCCATCCTCCTGGAGTTCACAGATCTGGTTTCGCTGGTCACCTCGGAGCTGAGTAGCACTTCTGACACCATAACTACAGCTCCACCTACCACCACCAGGTGAACATTATGGTGTCGTGCTCTGCTGGGGTCCTTCTGTGTAGAGCTTGCATGTTCCCCTTGGGCTCCAGCCCTCCTGTGGACCTGAACAGAAAACAAATTTGAAACTACATTGAATGAATGTCTGTTTTCAGTGAAATGTATATATTTGAATGACATGTTGTTTATATCAGCAAGTAGGGAAGGTAAGTGGCTGTACCTTGAATGGAAAGTTGGACATTTACTCACATTTACCAATATAACAAAGTCCTTAACTGGGAGACCTGAAGGCTCTTTGGTGCTTTTGTTTTTTGCTGCTTGAAACAAAAGATTAAAATGACTGTCCTATAAAAATTAGAATTTTTAAATCTGATATTACTTTTAAAACAACCTAAGTTCATCACTGACAATGCATTTCTTCAAGTGGGAAATCAATAGTTTTAAATAAAAGTTTGTTCTTTCTTTGAGAAGACTGAACTAACCAGACTTTTATTTCTCAGCATTCCTTTGTCCACCACCACCGCCACCCCGACCGTGTCCCCGTGGCAGGGCGAGGTTCCTCGTGTTTACAACCTGAACTGCGATGACACGGTGTGTCCGCCCGAAAGTTTCTGTCTCTCTGATTACGAGAGTGGAGGCTCGCGCTGCCACTGTAACCTCGGACGGACAGGCGACACCTGCTCTGAGGGTGAGAAGTTAGTTTTGTTTTCTATTAAATTAAATTAAAAAAATTTCTTTAGAATAAAATGGGACATATGTGGTTTTATACACATATTGACAGGGATAAGTGTTGAAAAAAACTATTTTTAAAAGCAATGGATGCATCTGTTTAGTGCTTTAGCTCTTATCCAGCTGACATAATCGTATTTTTAATATGCTTTTATCGTTTGTTCTTTTTTAGTAGTAAAAATAAACTTTCCCAGGTTTTATGGCTACTCTCACATGACCTTTGAACCCTTGAAAAATTCGTACCAGACCTTTCAGATCACTTTGGAATTCAGGGTAAGACATTCTGTTGTTTTTACAACTTCTTCTTTACGCTGTTGTTGATGAAAATGCATTTAGGACATGCTCTTTGCTCTTTCTGTTTACCAGGCAGAGTCTGAGGATGGCTTGTTACTTTACAGCGGAGAGAACGAACACGGTCGAGGTGACTTTACTTCTTTAGCTTTGGTTCGAGGCAAGCTTCACTACAGGTGAGGTCTGCAGTCACTCCCACTTTGTTTGTGGTAAATTCATGGTAATGATGCCTTTCATTGTGTTTGCTTGCGAGTGACATTTCTTTTACCAAACTGAGTCATAAACATTGTGCTGTTTGACAGAAATGCAACAACACACTTTTATCATAATTCATTTAACACCATATTTAACAAAAAGAAGCAATTTAATAATAGCTTACCTTGTGCAGCAAGTTGGTTTTGCCAGTCACCAAGCTAATGCTAAAGATATTTTGCATAGTTTTTGAACAGAACCTCAAGTTTTATCGCATATTCTTTTCTTTCTTTTTTTTTTTGTCATGATAAGAACCAAATTTATAACTGCAAATATTACAAAACAAAAAAAGATGAGAATAAAAACATATGTACATACAGGATATTTTTTCTGTTCATTCAAGCATGAAAGGAGAAATTAAAAAAAAAAACTATTGTAATAAAAGCTTTCCTCATTTTGCCCAGAGTAATTTACTCAGACTCTCCTCTGCAGCAGTGAAACATTGTTACATTTAAAGCAATAATTCAGATTTAAAATGAGGCTCAGTGGAAGGTTTGATCAGTGAATATCTTACGTGTCTTAGACAACTTTTTGATCATTATTTTTATCAGCCTTTCAATCACTGTCAATATCACATTACACATTTATTTATTTAGAATTATGTGGTTATTTGCAGTTAACAATAACAGCCAGCAGTAGCACTTCCAGTGCAGCCAGGGGCACTTCCTGCTGAAATATCACAGTTTTTGATGGTGATGTTAAGGTCTCTAAAATAGGATTTTATATGAAACATTGTGACAGTTTTGAGATTGGAGTTGTTTTAAGACGACAGCAACAACTTTAGTCTTACCCCTTCTAAGACTAGCCATTAGCTCATCAATTGGACCAGAATTTCACACTATTTTCCCAAAATTAGGTAGTTTAAAAAGCTATCTACGACAGGTAAGATGTTAGCTAGAAATATCTGTTAAAATACAAAACTGAGCTAAACAGATGTTCACTACTGCTTTTATTTGTCCAGAAAATATATGAAACACAAACTTTATTAATTTATAATAATTTCACATGATTTGCAATTAGATCTTAATGGCAATAAATGTCACAATTACCTGCTTGATGTCTGTGTCTTCAGGTTTAACTGTGGCACAGGACCTTCTCAGATCGTCAGTGAGAGTCGTGTTGTCGTGGGTCAGTGGCACATTGTAACCGTGTTCAGAGACGGCATGAGTGGTTGGCTCCGTATGGACAACGACAACCCCATCACTGGACGCTCCCAGGTACAATTTGAAAAACTACAAAAATGAAGGGAAACCGAAAATGCAACGTTTAATTTATGAAAATTCTGAGTTTACTGTCTCTTTTGCTCACTTCAGTCTTTCTCTTTCAGGGTCAGTACACAAAGATTACTTTCCGCTCCCCGTTATACGTAGGTGGATCTCCAAGCGCTTCCTGGCTGGTCAAGGCAACAGGAGCTAATCGTGGTTTCGTGGGCTGCATTCAGAGTCTGACCATCAACAACAAAGCGACAGACATCAGGCCGTGGCCTCTCGGCAAAGCTCTGAGCGGGGCCGATATAGGTGAGGAAGCAGACAGGATGTTTAACTTTTCTGCTTTTTGTTTAATAAGCTTCATAGTTTTGTTGCTCATTTCAGTATGTAGCAATTGTTTTTTGGCTTTTAATAGAGGAAGAATGATTGCCTAAACAATGCAATCATGGGAAAACACATGCATAAATATATTAATCATTTATTATTTTAATCATTTATTAGTGTAGAGGATTTTCAGAATCTGATCTCTTTTTTCAAGGTGAATGCAGCGGCAGTGTGTGCGACATGGTCACTTGTGCCAATGGTGGAGTCTGCTTTGCGAACCGTGCTGATGGCTACATTTGTCTGTGCCCACTCGGCTTCAGGGGAGTCCTTTGTGAAGAGAGTAAGTTAAATGTATTGGCCTCTTTTTACCGCACACAAAGTACACACAGGCCGTATTTACAAGGAGAGGTTTTAACTGCTTTAATAGTAAAAAATAGCAGCTGTCATGCTGAGCTTTTACAGTAATTACTCAACAGTTTAAGAACAAATTGAAGAAAATTGGCTAAAATGAGGATTATTATTTCTTACATAAAGGGAGAGGGATTGATTGTATGTTAGAACAACTTTCCAAATATTTAACTTTCCATTTTCTGTGTCCTTCCCATGTCCTTCCTCATGATTTATTTCTCTTCAAAATAACTTTGCTTTTTGTTATTTGCAGTTTTACCCAAACATATTGGTTGAAATTCTTCCTCTTTCTTCCTGACTGGTGTTTTCTTATCTCCTCCCTTTAATTCCTCAGGTTTCTCGCTGTCCTCCCCACTCTTCAATGAAACAGTGTTTTCATACGCCATCATCCCGTGGCCTCAGTCCTCTCAGAGTTACCTCTCCTTTATGGAGTTTGAGGTGACGTTCTGGCCGTCGATGCCCAACGGGGTGCTCCTGTACAGTGACGATGCGGGCAGCAGAGATTTCCTGGCTATAAATTTGGTGGACAGATATGTGGAGTTCCGATTTGACTGCGGCTCCGGGGAAGCTGTCATCAGGTAGAAGAAAGATCCGGCTTTATCTCAGCCCGAGTCTCTGGCATTCTCCTTTTGTTTTCCAACTCGTAATAAATGTGGGATGACCTGTGCTACAGGAGTGAGGAGCAGATCAGTCTGGACTCATGGCATGAGCTAAAAGTGTCTCGCACAGCGAAGAGCGGTATCCTGCAAGTGGACAACCAAAAACCAATAGAGGGAATTGCTGAGGTATTTATATGCTATAAAAGAAAAAGCTATTTTATAAACATGTAGACTTTTGTACGTACTTGAAGCAGCTGTTCAGATTTTCTGAAGTTGTGTTATGTGGAGCTGTCATTGATAATCAATATCTTACCTGCAGCAGAAATCTCTCAAAGCATTATCAGTCTGGATAATCAGGCAGAAGTTTTCTTGGGAGAAACAAGTGTTACTGATAACAATTTCACAGAACATTACTTTAAAAAATCCATCAAACCTACGTCATTAAACTTTCAACGATTCAATGCAACACAGATTTGCTAAAAGCCAGTTTTTAAATATCTTTACCATTCTATGCCTGTTCTGATCTCACTAAAATAACATAAAAACTACTTTATTTTTTAATAATTTAATCTATTCTTTTCAAGAGTAGAAATTTACTAAATTTAAGTATAATGTACTTGAATAATAAAACGAAACACTGCATAATTATTTGATTAAACACATGAAGAAGTATAACATTTGCTATTTCTTCATCTTTCCTTTTCCACACAGTTACATCTGTACTGTAGTGCATTTTGCAATCTAAACAAAAACATGTAAAGATAACTGTTAAGCAAAATTTATTTAATGAGAAAAATCATGTCTGTAATTACAATCATAAAATATTTGAACAACCATGAGATCTGCAAATTTGTTTGTGAGTGTCACAAATGATCCCTTTTCACTTTTCAGGGAGCTTTCACTCAGATCAACTGCAGTTCCCCTATTTATGTTGGCGGAGTGCCTGAATATGAGAAAACCAAGAGGACAGCAGGTGTAATGAAGCCCTTCACTGGAGTTATTCAGAAGGTGAATTATTTTATACAGTAACCAACAGTAATTAAAACTGCAGTGTCACAAATCCACATGTATGCATTTGTCACACAATGTAGTTTAACCCTAACAAGTATTTTCTTTATAATTCCCAGTAATTAGCCATATCCGCCTACAATTACTGGTTAATTGGCAGTGATATGAGGTGCAACAAGACTTTTTCTTGATGCCATCTGTTTCATTTTTTTTACCTCCCCAGCTGATTCTCAATGACCGCACCATGCTGATCACAACTGGCTCTGCTGGTGGAGTTAATGTTCAAAACTCAGCTCACCCGTGTGTGGAAAGTCCCTGTGCCAATGGAGGGACGTGCAGGCCAAAGTGGGATGGGTATGACTGCGACTGCCCTCTAGGGTACGATGGAAGGCACTGCCAGAAAGGTCAGTGGTGAGACGAGTTACTCTCATTCACGTGTGAGCTGCCTCCCCTCTGCTGTTGTTGCTTTGAACGTTTTTTAAGTCATTAATCATAGTCATAGATTAGTAAAAAATGTCCAAGTTATGATTCAAATAATAACAGCACATCTCAAAGGTTGATGGGTATTTCCCAGTATGTGATGTGAAAACACCAGACTTTTAACAGAGTAGTCTCTCTGTGGTATTATTTTATTTTTTGTCATGAAATGCCATAAAAAATTCTGTCTGTTCCTTTTCTGTTTTTAATGCTTTCGTTGAACAGAGTGTGGAAATTACTGTTTGAACAGTAAGTTTTTCTTCCATCAATTGTAAAACCAGTCATCAACAAGCTGAGCTTTAATTAAAACGCCTTTCCCCATCATTATAGTTTTCCCTGCAGATTGACATCTAGTCTGTTAGATACAAGCTGATGCTGCCACCTTGTGATGATATAAAATTATTGCTGTTTTTTTTCCTCTCTTTCCTGCCCAGCTGTGACTGAAGCCATAGAAATCCCACAGTTTATTGGAAGGAGTTACCTGACCTACGACAACAGAGATATCCTTAAAAGGTTGGTCTTAAAGTGAGATGAAATCTCTGTATTTCTTATTAAAATCTTAAACCCATGTCTAAACATTAATACAGACTGAAATAAACATACTGACCATTATGCACATTGTTTTTTCATGTCTTAATACTTTTGCATCACTAATTCACAACGTATATTTTTTTAATTTCATGTTTTTTCAGAGTTTCTGGTTCCAGGACTAACCTGTTCATGCGTTTTAAGAGCACAGCTAAGGACGGCCTTTTGCTCTGGAGAGGAGACAGTCCAATGAGACCCAACAGTGACTTTCTTTCTTTGGGACTGAAGGATGGAGCTCTCATTTTCAGGTGGTTCTTCTAGAGTTTATTCAAAATGTTATGGGTGGTTATTCAAAATAAAGAAAAAGGTTTCATTATAGATAGCTTGTGATTAAACGTCTTTAGTAACCAACTTTGCTGCTATCTAAGTGAGTGATGGTAATCATCAAGATATTTTAATCTACAGACGTTAGGAACCAAATCAGGGACTTTCAAACTGAGGGATCCAGTTAGCTAGTGTTTTTAACTTTACTTTCCCTTGTCGTTTAGTTATAGTTCAGCCTACCTAATGACTCATGCACGTCTTCTTTGATTTAATAAATACATAAATAAACCAGTGGAAAAAAGTCAGATTTCATCAGACTTTAAAAAATTTGTCTTGGATCATCAAATACAGACCCAAACATCCAGTTGAAACAGTGTTTAAAAAGTTTTAGGCAGGACACTAAATCCTGAAAAGATTTTTTTTTTAATCTGCTGTTCCACTTGCTGAATTTCTTGCGTGTGTTTCTGTGGTTGTAGTTATAACTTGGGCAGTGGTGTGGTTAACATTGTCATCAACGGGACTTTGAGCGATGGAAAGTGGCACAGAGTCAAGGCTGTCAGGTAAAAAGCACCAACTCGTCCCGTTCATTGAGAAATGGATGTCCATTGAGGTATTTGAAGCTATAATTTGCTGTTACATGTTTTGTCGAAGGCCCTGAGGCTCAGCAGAGGCTTTGTTGTAGAAGAGAGAATCAAAATAGTAAAACTGTGAGTGCTTGACTTGAGGTCAGAAAAATGAGAAACATTCAAGCTTTTGTGGGAAATGGAAAAAAGCAAAAAAACAGATTGCCTTTAGGGACCTATTTCTGTTCCATCATAATCTTTGTTGACTCACTTGTTATGGATTGTCATTTATCTTTTAGAGATGGTCAGTCAGGGAAGCTAACGGTTGATGATTATGGAGCAAAGACAGGCCGGTCACCTGGCATGATGAGACAACTCAACATCAATGGTCCTCTATACGTTGGTAGGTGGGACTCTTTGTGCTGTACGTTCTGTCAAAAACACAATTTTGTTATCTGCATTTCCTTATTCTCTCTCTTTGCATTGTTCAACCACAGGAGGCATGAAAGAGATCACTCTGCACACAAACAGGCAATACGCTGGAGGCCTGGTGGGTTGCGTGTCCCACTTTACTCTTTCCACTGACTATCACTTAGCTTTGGTGGAGGATGCAGCCGATGGGAAGAACATCAACACCTGCTCCAACTAGACAATGTTGTCACACAAATGACACATAAGGGACCATAATCCCCCCCTGGTGGACCAACTCATTTATCAACTCAGATCTCATTTCCTGGCACCAAATCAGTGTTGTTAAATATACCAAACCAGACCTGAAGTGTCTGAAACTCAAACTGGATAAAGAACAATGTTGTCAGTTTGAGTCAAAGGAGGTTTTCTATAATTGTTCAACATGAAGCTTTAACCTGCCAAGTCTTAAAGTTTATGTTAATGTTGGTGATTTTGTCTGGATAAATAATTTCGATCCATGGCTGCAGAGAACAAAATGACATTGGGACTTTGCCACAACACAAGTGTTTCCTGAAAGGAGAGAAAAGTTGAGCTTTATGGGTAATGAGCTTCTTTGCAAACAAATATGTATGAAGAATAAATCATAATAAAAGAAAAACATACCAAAAGGATGAAAAAAAGACTTTTTTCATGGAACGATTTTAACATTTTTTTACTGTAAATCATTTTATGATTGCTGGAAGAACCATGTGATCCAAGAGATCAAAAGACACCATGAACCTGACCCAGAGCATCTAGCAGAGATAAAATTATTTTTAAGGGGTTTAGCTTTAGTCCTAGAGGATTTCTGTTGTCTTTTTTGTGACACTGGCGTTCTTGTTTGAGATGTTTTGTTAGATCTGTTTTCTAAAGTTGCGTTGAAGTTATCAGGATGTCTAGTTTTGCTGAGTAAAAATGTCAAGTGCACAAAATATTGTTTATTTTTTACCATATTTTAGTTTACTTGCTCTCTTAGATGGGTCACTCAGATGCTGGTCACATGAAACGTTGTTTGTGAAACTAAACCATTAGAGAAAATATCCACGAGACTGTGTTATGGTCACCTGACACAAACCAGTGCTGTGCACTACAGCCTTGAATTTCATTTGATTTCTATCACACAAAACAAAAAAGAAACAAAACAAGCAAACATATGGATAACAAGTATGTTTAGAAATGTGTTTTACTGTGTAATATTTATGGCAGGTACGTCTGTTTTTCTAAGATCATGTTTTAATGAGTATAGAATCATATTAAAATAAGACATGTTGTGTTTTTGTTGTCTTAGAAAGACTTTTTATTTCCTTTTAGTTATCCATCATGTTTCTGCAGTGATACAAACAAAACCCTACGTTTCTTCATTCAACAGCAGAAAAGGAGGATGGAGTGGAAAGTTTTCCCTTTGGTTGCAGTCTGTAACTTTACCACTAGATGTCACTATGTCTCATGAAATGGATCTTATAATGTTGCGCTCACTCAAAGGAGAAGCGCAAACTAATGTCTAAATGGGTTAGCCCAAGTAAGCGATCACCAGTTTTAAATTGGAATTCATATAAACAAACTAAAAGAAAGAAAGAAAGAAAGAAAGAAAGAAAGAAAGAAAGAAAGAAAGAAAGAAAGAAAGAAATTCTTGTTATTTGTATGGGAAGAGTATTTAAAAGGAAATACACCATGTGATGGTGGAATGTGAATTTAAAATATGTAAAAAGTAGTAATGCTCATAAAATTATTATTTTTATTATGTTATAAGTGACCTTAGAGTGTAGGAAATTGTTGGTGTATGTGTGTAATGTGTCTGAAGGTCAAGTTTTAAATCACGTTTTGTTTTTGTTCTGACCAGGCTTGTGTATTTCCTAAATTGAAGGAGTAAGCAGGAACGCTTCGCCCTGAAAAACTGTGCAAGCATACAAATAGTTATGCCTTAATCCTTCCCTAAATAATTAGCTCACAAAAAGAATGACCAAATCTCAAAGAACTGTGTAAAGATCATTTTAACTGTTATGTAATGAAAAGGCTGAAGTTATTTTAGGTATTACAGAAAGTATATTATTCCAGAACTGCAGTTCTTTTTAAGCAGATAAAAAGACACAGTGTGTACTACATAATGCTTCACTTGCTTTTAAAAGACTGTGATTTGTGGTTTATTTTTGAAACTAATACACTGTTACATCACCTGTTAAAAACCAGTGAATAAATGCTAACCAAAAAGCCTGCTGATTAAATAAACAAACATGTTTTTTTTAATACCAAAATCATCCATTATGGTTGTCTTATTGCTCCTATATTGTTTCAGTGATCATTTTTATTTTTTTAAATACATTTAGCATTTTGTGTTTGTGCTTTATATGTATTTATATATATTTGAATTTGGATTTAGAAAACCTGTTTTTCTCTAGCCTACATTAGGCTCAACCAGCCTTAGTGGCCATAAAAGCTCCATCCATCCATCCATCCATCCATCCATCCATCCATCCATCCATCCATCCATCCATCCATCAATCCATCCATCCATCCATCCATTTTTCTTCAGCAAGAAAACTTGCTGAATTTAATTCATGTGGGGACTGTGTCGAGCGCTCTAAAATTTAAAGTGGAAGAATAAAATTATATGCATGAACGTAATATCATAAGCAAATTGGGTTATGTCACTGATGTGTCCCTGTAGTGTAAAATTATGAAAACTCACAACATATAACTGAATAACAGCAGCTCTGAATCAAAGCCAATAAATTTTATTCCACGTTGTATCATACATCTTTTAATCCCAATGCACATTTACACAGCATGATAGAAAAAACGTTTGCAAATAAAGTTTTTTTTTGTGTGTGTTAAGGTAAGCTGTTATTAGTCTGTCTACTGGTCATTTTAAACACAAGTAATGAGTTTTGACATTACATTTTAGAAATTTTAGAACATTTCAGTTGTTTTAAAACGTCAGCGTAGCTGCAGCAATGTTCTGTTGTGATTTCAGAATAGGATTTCTTGCTGTAACATGAGGTTTTGAGATTAAAGTAAGCTGCCAATAGCTAACCTACAACCTCAAAAGCACATATTTTCATTTTTTCATTTTGTTTTCTTGGAACTAAGATGACAAGTTGAATTAAATTCCGTTTTTTTATTGCCATGTATACACACATCAGGACATTCTGTTTCTTGATCTGAAACGACACACAACACTCCATAGTTTCCTCCACAAATGTTTGCACTTGGAGCAGTTTTACTTCAGAACTTTGCACTTTCCTTTAGCTCAAGCTATTTAGTCATATTGAGGTCATCCACATTTTATCACAGCTCATGGTTAAAGGTCACCATAACAGAATCCACTTTTTAGATTTACAACATTCAGTTTGCTTGTGATAAAGAATAAAAAGCAAACCAATAAGTTTTAATTTTATTCCCATTTTATTAATGTTCCTAAACAATAATTTAATGTGGTCAATGAGGATATTTATTCAAACACTGTTACAAATCATATTAGATTTGTCAGAAACACTGACATCAGATTGTTTTATTTATGGCTATAACATTTAAAGACTGACTCAAAAACAAGGAATTAAAACATATTTTATTGAAGTTAAGGAATTTGTGTGACTTGAATTTTTTCTATTGGTTTTAATATATACAAATAAGAGTCAAAGACTATAAGAATGTGTATGAATTGGTGTTATTCAAACATTTTCTTTTTTTTTTTTTTAAATTCAGTGTCAAATCAGTTATTTTCCAGTTTTACATTTCATCTTCTACAGCGTTTTACCAAATTGTATTTAAAAATCAGAGTGTTCAGATTGGGAAGGAATATGAAAAACAAAAGACTGAAACACAGAGCCACCAGACTGTGACAGTGCATGGAAAATAAATTAGTTAATGCGCGGCCCATCAATAATTCTATAATCAGCCGGAACAAAACTCTGTCACGCCACATACTGAGGATGAGTTTGCAAAAAGAAATAAAGAAAGTACATTGTGTACCTAATGTAATAATTTCATGAGAACAGGTGAAACGGTGGAGTCTAATTTCACTATAAAATGGAAATTTAAGCAAGTGAGCGCCTGAGAGAACGCCGTGAAACAGGACAAGGATGTTGTGCCTTCAGGCAGTGGGTTCTGCTCGGATTAAAAGCAAAGTTTGCCTCTGCCTTTCATCTGTTTCCTCCTTCAACAGGCAAAACAAGCAGAACTATCGCATCACTTTTTCAAAAAAAACTTCAGAGCATTCAGAAATCACATGGCTTCAGAGGTCGTGGGCAGAGAAAATGTTCAATGTTTTGGTTGCATGACTCAGCAGCAGGAGTCTTTTAAGAAGCTCCTCTCTTGGCTTTTTTGCTTTTCAGAGCTTTTCATTCGTTCTAACACAATGCTGCTGCTTGCTGTATTTCTCCTTAAAGTGCTTTGTTTTGTTGAATGCTACCCGAATGGCGCGCCCACCGGTGCCTGTGAGGACATGTTGCCTCGACATGGAGTTCCACCTCAGTCTTCACCGGCTCCCTACAAGATTCTCACCAACAGTACGACCTTTCAGCCAGGCAAGCCCATCACAGGTAAAGACTGCAATATGGCTGCATGAAAAGCTAAACACTGACATAAATAAATCAACTAAACTCCTTCTTGTTATCTACTAAACTTCTTTGACTTCAGTTGTCTGGAAAGAATTACAGATAGGTGAAATTTGCCCATGTCTTCTCAAATATCTTTTGTAGAACTTATCCGGTTCAAACAGGTGCTTTTATTTTTTAACCTTCCTGCAATATCCTGTCTTTGTCATAAAAATGTAAGCCAGTGCTTTACAGTTGTGACTTAGTGGAAGCTAAATTATCAAATCTTTGTTTAAGTTTTTCATATTATACTGTAGTTCAGCATAATTATAGGTAAAGCTTTTGTTTCAGAATTCCCCAAAGTTTCTTTTACCAATAAATCTAAAAGTTATTCAGTTTGGCCCTACAGTTGTAGAGTTGTTAAATTAGTCAAGGGATAAAGGATCGAGCTATCTAGAAATATTGGTCTATGTAGCTAACTAGCTCCTGTACATCACTAGCTAACATTAGGTTCTGTTGTGTTTTCCTGCAGTAACTATCATTGGACCAGCCTACAGAGGAGTCCTTCTTGAAGCTCGAACACAAGGAAGCATTAACGCTCTGGGAAGCTGGAAACTCCCTCCTCCAGACACCAAATTGCTTCAGGTGTGTCTTTCACTTTAAATGCTTGTTGAATAATAATAATAATAAAAAAGAGCTTAAACTTTCAAATTCCTGCAAAAAGTAACTGTTTGGCCTTGAACAAGTTAAATTCAGGGTTCTTAAAATTACGTAATATGTTTAACAAGATGAAACTTTTTAATACGGATTACATGTTTTGCTCATACAGTGTGCAGGGAATCCACAAGGTGCTGTGACTCACTCTAACACCAACCTGAAGGGAAACACTACTGTGTACAACTGGATCCCACCCAACACTCTGGGCCCCGTCTACTTCATGTAAATACATCACATGGTTTTTATGGGTCTAGTTCATCCGATGATTGTAAAGTCTTTCCACCAAACACTTTTTTTATTATCACATCAGTTATTCTGAGAGTGAATTTGTGCAGCAGCAAAGTACAAAAAAGTATTCTTAATTTTTTTTTCCCACAGGGCCACGGTAGCTCAGCAGCGCACCGTTTTTTGGGTTAATGTGAGATCCATCACTCTGACCGGTGGTAGGTACAGAACACCGTTTTGACAGACAGATAAATAAATAAAATGCATTTGTTAATTTCATTTTTTTCTTTTGCTTTTCAGAGAAAATGGATAATCTGGGATTGGCTACAGATGCGGGGTCACATATGGCTGAAGAAAAACTTCTCTTGGTGATAAGTTTGCTGGTGTTTCACGTTCTGGGATAGAAACAGGAAGCATCAACTACTTCCTTCACCTTGTTTTTGACTATTGATGTGAATTACAAATAAAATTCATACTTTGATTGTACTTTATTTGTTTGATGTGGCATTTAATCAAATTTAAAGCACATCAAATTAAGACCAAGTGTGCCACTATAACTATAGGAAGTGTTGGAAAGGAAACAAAATAAAAAAGATGAACAGATAAAGAAAGAAGGAGGTTTTGTGTGAGGTGGTTCATCATTGATCATTTTATTTCATGAAAAGTAATGACCTGCTTTTTCCAGGTGATTTGATCTCTAACCCAGATTCCTAGCATGATGGTGGACATGAGGTTTAAGACGTGTGACATTTTGAGCTGTATAGGATATCCATCATTTTTTGCATCACTGAATTAGTTACAGCTGTACCTTGCACCTGAAGCCTGATGAGAAGTTCAAAAATATGTATTTGCTTCACACAAAAAATACTTCGAGAAATTAACTTATTGTATCTGAGTGACAGAATGCACTTGCAGAAAAGTAGATTTAAATAAAAATAAAAAGGACCCTTTAGTTTAAAAACTGCTGAACTGAAAATGAATAAAACCATAATGTAAGAAAAAAAACACTGAACATCTTTAAAGATAATGGTAAACTACAAGCAGTTCTTCTCCTTTAAAGCATTAGTGTCTTCCTCAGTATTTTAAACAGCAAACAAAATATCATTAGAGTAGCTGTGAAAAATGGCTTTTGTGTCATCATCTTATGTGGGATAAATGGTGAGCCATGCAATAATTAGCGGATGTGATCTGTTGGATGAACACAGATATTGATGCTATGTTTTGGTACTTTCAATAGTACTCCGTGGTCCTATCTGGTGAAGTATTGAGCTTCAACTAGCTCATGTGCCTGAGGTTGCACAGTCACAGAACATGCATCAGTCGATTATAATTTGTCTTTTTCCACTGTGTGCCAAACGCTCCCTACTTGTTTAACTGGTATTCAAGACCAGGCTCAGCACCGGAGTGACCAGCTAATTCAATGGTAAATGAGTCATTGACATGTGGAACACCAAACCCCGCTGTTTGGGTCATGCTCTATGTATCTCTCACTGCTGATGTATATGATTTTTTTTTTCCATAAAGACAAGGTCGTTTGTCCAAATGCACTGAAATAAAGGAGAATCAGCAAAAATAAATAAATAAATAAAATAATCAGAAGACAAAAGATCTGGGAAACTATCATTAAGGAAAACAATTTCTCTCACTTCAGCATGTAAAAGTAATACTGTGCCGTCACCTAAAAGCAATAAGAGGGCAATAATTGTTTTTGCCTGTGCATGTTTGTGTTCACGTGACAGTTTCTTAGCAAAATATCTCATAGACCACTGGTTGGACTTTAATGAAAGTCTCAGAAAATAATAATTGGGCATAGATCTACAGCTACTGATTTTCTTTAGAAGTCAACTAAATTCAAGATGGCTGCCACAGTCAACTGACCTCAGAAAGCACAAAATGGCTTTGACTCAGTCAGTTTGACAGATAATGAAGCTTGTTGTGGTTATAGGTGAGAATCATTTTCAGTGCTAAAAGATCACATGAGCTCACACAAAATGCTTTCTAATGTCTTTTGATAGATGCATTCAAATATGGGAACTAAGAAAAAATAAAAATAAAATTGAACATCCAAAAAAATCTAGTAAATCTTGCTTTATGTGAGGAAACAAACGTCTCAAAGCATAATTTTCAGCTGTGCTCATATGTAAACATAAACATGGTGTCAACAAAACTAACAACGATAATCCCGTAAAACCAATCTGCACATCTATCAACTTTCTAATAGACAGTGCCCAAGTAAACACAAAAATTGTTCTGGTATGAACGCATGCACACTCTTTTGATTATCATATACTTAAGTTGTCATTCCCAGCAGATCAAACATTCATCCACATGCATGCCCCCTGTTCAGATTAAAGCCGTTCTTTGCTTTAGGAGCTTAGTTGATGTCTCTGTCTAAGCTCTGCATTCTTTGCCTCCCTTCATCTCTTATTTCCCCCCCCAACATGTCCAGTACCATAAAAAGCGATGACCAGCCCATGGGCTCCTCTGACCCTTTGTCCTGCTGACAGTTGGAAGAATAACAATTCAGATCCACTTGCTCATGTGCTATCTGTAATTAATTCAAGAAAGAAATGCTGGTGTAGGATTTCAGTCAACCTGGACGGGATAATCCTAATAAAAAAATCTGGGGGGGAATGACTTCTTTTTAAATCTTGAAGATGTTTCATTTCAACTTTTTTCAGTTCTGAACTGCAAAATGCTGAGTTTCACATATATAAACTGTTGTTGGGCAGTTCATTTCGTGAGTCACTGAACTTCTGTGCAAAATGAGAAATACAAGAGAAAACAATGTTCTCCAGTAAACTAATTAGAAAAATTTAAATTTTTCCGTGAAAATATAGTGTGAATGCTGAATGACTGCGGATATTTGTTAAAGATGCTGAAACTGAGTTGTTGGAGTTAAAACAAGCAGAACACAACCTAAAACGACCCAAACACAAGCTAAAATGAGTGGAACACAAGCTAAAATAATCAGAAAAGTGAACAGCTAAAGCAAGCAGAAAAGCAACTAAGAGCTAGAATGATCAAATAACTAGACAATAAAATTAGCAAAACTGTAGCCAAAATTTGTTAAACCATAGCTAAATGGTAAATTTAGGAACATTGTAGCTATAAGCTAAAATGAGCAAACAGTATCTAAAAGGTACATGGAGCGTAAGAAGACAACAAAAGAGCAAGTATGCTTGACAGCAATATTTTGAATTAATTAAAGAGATATGAATGTATTTCTGTGAGGATTTCTTTTTTGTACATAAAGTAAAATATTTTGAAAAGTATAAAAGTTACAAAAACCAAACCAAATATCCTCAGTTGAATTAAATGTTTTGATTTTTGAATGGTTAAAAAAGCACAAAGTATGTTGAAATAGCTTGATTGCAAAGACAAACGTACTAAAGAAACTGTGAACAGGAACACAATAGTGTGACTCAGCATTCATACAATAAATAAAACGTGTTATACTGGACAGAAATGTGCCTGTTAAATAAAAAAATGTGCTGAGTTCAGGTTTGTTCCAGATAAATGTTGGAGATGTGTTTGTTTATATTCAGGAATGGGAGCTTTGAGAGTAGGAGTTCTGTTGAAGGAATCAGGCTGGCTGATTTTGTTTCATTACCCTATGAATACAATTAATGTCATGTCATGTGCATGTTGAATAGCAGCACATGTACAGCTGCTACCTGTTTCAATTTATGCCTAGCTATTATGTAAGGGACTGTGATGATTTGCAGGAATCCACTTAGAAGAGTTACATATGTCACTATGTCCATGTGGAGTTTAAAATGTCCGATGGATTTCTGAGCTTATGTTGATACTTGTTGCAAACAACATGTCAGTTATGTAAGAATGTAGTAGTTAATAGGTTAGAGCTCAGGGCTGAGCCATGAAATGTGGGGGTGGGAGACAGACTGATGCGAGAAAGGCAGTGTCACAAAGCATCATGGGACAAGTGAGGGAGAGGCAGGGAATGAGAAAGATGAGGTTAGGAGTCACCAGTTTCACGAGATGACCAACAACAGCGCGGCTGATTCGGAGCATAGCTGGTGTGAAGGGTGAAGAGGCAGCAGGGGACCGCTGAGTGGACTGACAGAGAGGCTGTAACAGAGTGGAACAAGTGGTTCTGCAGGATGTAATTTCAACGCATCAAACATTACCTGAGAAGAGAATCCAGAGAAGATGCACGTTTGGAGAGCATGTGAACTTCGTCGTTCATCCTTAAATTACGTCAACGATTTGGTATCATAACCAGATCATTCAGTGCAAAACACTTTACATCTCCTGTTCAAATGCCCCAACTATGGAATCTAAACTCTGGCTAAAAGAAGTGGATTACAAGCTGATAGCACAATCGCATCCTGCCTGGTTGGAAATCCTGCCAAGGTGTTTGAAACATGTGGTCCACTGAGAGCATGGAGCCCGAGAAAGCCCACACTCAGAGCAGCTTCTTCAGCAAGGTGGATGTGCCCGACCACGCTCACTATGTTGTTGCTCTGTTCGTCTTTGTCATCGGGGTACTGGGCATCACCGGGAATGTCCTGGTCATGTTTGCTTTCTACAGGTGAGTCTTAAAGGCTGTCTTTTTGCTCCGTGTGTTCTGTGTTTTTGGGCTCTATATCTTATGAAGGGAAGATCTTCAGAAGTTGTCATGTTTTACCATCACAAGGATATCATAGGTTTTCTAAAAAACATTGGTGTGTATCTGCAAAACTAATTTTAATCAGCCATCAGGGCTAAAAAAATGCTTAACTCATATGTAACAACATATATAACAGCAAAAGTAGAATGCATTGTTTAAATGGGAAAATCAGTGATGTCTCATTTGAAAACAAATAAACCAAAAAAATAAAAAATAAATAAAAATAGCTCCCAGGGTAAACTTTTTTTAGAAGCCCTTCAGGGAGCTTGTATGTTTTATGCGTGTCTGAAGAAACTGTGACCTCTCATTCGAGCTACCAATGTTAAATGTTTTACAGAAACTGGGGCAATGTGTGTGTGTGCATGCGTGTGTGTCTGTGTGTCTGTGTGTCTGTGTGTCCAGGGGATTGTCAATAACTCTCATATTCCATCTGTCCATCAACGGAGACAGATTAGACACTTTCTCCTATTTGTGGTGCAGATGATTTGACTTTGCAGAATTGAAAATGCACAAGGTGAAATGGGTTCCAAGAATTTAATTTTGCAAACAAACGAAAACCCTCTCATAGGAGGAGGTACTTTCTGATATTGCTTGATGCGAGCATTTACTTTAGAAAAAGGAGTGATGTTGTCATATGCTTTTTTTTTTGTACAGAGACACCTGCAGTCATTAACATAACATTACAGGAGCAGAAAAACAGTCAGTGTAAGCCGACTAAAGAGTCTGACTTGGAGATTAGCAGCTTTTAATCAGGACTATTTTAATTAGTAAAGAGCTTCCTCTCAGTCATCTTGTTTGATTTTAGCTCAATGCAGGCTTTCCATGCTCAACAAAGAGAATAAACAGCATTGTGGCAAAAACATTGAAACAAAATCTGTGGTTTTACAGAAAAATGTAACTTGATCATGATCTAAATGTCAAACTAAAACAATCACAATCAGTTAAAAACAGAATTTAGAGTTTTTTAAAAAAAAATATTTAATAGCTTCTGATGGCAGTAACACACCCACCTTATGCACACTGTCCCATCAGAGTGACCTTATCTGCTCAGTTTGCTTCTTGTTTAGGTGCACAGATTAGAGAGATGACCTGATTTGACAATATCTGTTTACATAATGTTCCTTTCATTACTTGATGATAGCAGACTGTCTACATGTTTCACAGAATCTAAAAACAGTGTTTGTACAGTTTTCTTTCCACTGACTTCACTTTAACAGCTTGATCTTTTTAAATTTTTGTCCAAAAATGTGCACTTACAACACACCAGACTATTTTGACTATTTTATAAAATTAATATTGTGCAGATTGTTAATTAAGGACAACGTGCTGGGATTCATTTTATGGTTTGAGCATCTAAAAAAATAGACAGAAATGCTTCAGTTTTATGGTCACATGAATGACATGGAAGTCAAATCAGAAGACATATAAAGCTAAGGTTTGGGAGTCAAGCCAACAGTGGAACAGAAGTTAATTGCTTTATCCAAGCAGCTCCTTAAAGTTATAAGTTTTAAACACTTGGGTCAATCACAATATAATGCAGCTACATTCACCTTTGTGTTTATTATATTGTTTAAAGAGCAAACAAACAAAGAGACAGGAAATGGTTTGTTTTCTTTCGCTTGAAATTAGCCTTTTACTTTTAAAAACACTGCGGGTCATGTTCACTTGCTGCAGAAGTAGAGCAAACACTAACAGTGTTTCTGTGTTTGGTATGACTGAGGGCTACTGTTGTTTGTGCTGCCAGAAGTGATTGTATCCAAGACTCCTTATCTTTGGGGACATGTGCACATAACACCTTTACCCAGCAAAAAGAAAACAAACAAAGTGAAACAAAACCTGGTGGAGAATGGCCCTGTTGGTCTTTCTGGAGAAAAAAAAAGAAGCCCTCATTCCTGTGATGCTCAATATAGGTGTCAACAAACTCCCATGTTCTCTGATGAAAACTCTCCCTGAAATATTGAAGCCTTTTGAGTAGCACATTATTTCAAAATATCACACAGATTCAACAAACAAATGGAGGCTTCCATTTGAAAAAGTGTTTCTCAGTTCAGATATTTTTTGTCTTTCCTTCAGTAGCCTGAGAATATTGTCTGTTAGCCCCTGAACCAAAGTCAGAGCAGAACTGACTGCTTCGAGTCAAAATTCAACAAATAAACCTTATACAGTAAATAGGACACCTATTTCAGTTTTTTGTTAGGTAAATGTTTTCTTTAAAACATTTATAGCATTAATGTTTATCGATCTCTTCTCTTTTGTTATGTGATGGTGTGTAGCAACAAGAAACTTCGTAAACTGCCCAACTACTTCATTATGAACTTGGCAGTCAGTGACTTCCTCATGGCGTTTACCCAGTCTCCAATCTTCTTTATCAATTGCCTCTACAAGGAATGGATATTTGGAGCGATGGGTAATTCTTGTCATTGCTTTCCAGTATGCTAAAATGCTCTCAGTTCTGCTTTGCTAACAAGTACTGGTTGTTTTGTATGTGTTCCTGTCTTGCAGGATGTAAGATATATGCATTCTGTGGTGCCCTGTTTGGTATTTCCTCCATGATAAACCTGCTGGCCATCTCGATTGAACGGTATCTGGTTATCACCAAGCCCCTGCAGACCATTCACTGGAGCTCCAAACGAAGGACCATATTTGCCATCTTTCTCGTCTGGATTTATTCTTTGGCTTGGAGTTTGGCTCCTCTCGTTGGCTGGAGTAAGTTTCCCCTAAAAGAATGACTTGTTGAAAGAAAAGAAATCTCATAATGCTCTTTTTTTAACATATATTTTCATGGACTTGTGAGTCTCTTATAGAAACAGGTTAATTTTCTGTATGCCTGCTGCAGAAAATAACTCCTCATGGGTTTAATACAAATTCACTTACCTTTAGCAACACAGTCAAATATAAATGGATCCCCTTCCACTACAAGCCCCAACTAGATAACCCTACATTTTGCATGTTCTTGTCAAGGGCTTTCAGTGACACACCTCAAACAAAGTGTTACAAGTGTTATAATGAACATAACATTTTCAACTAAACAGAAACTAGCATGCAGCTAATTACAGATAATTTTGTTTGCAGACTATTGCTGGTGTTAAAGTCGTGTTTGAAACCAATTCTCTCCATATTCTAGTTTACTTATAAGCTGTGTTAGCCACTACAGGGAGTTAAATTACTAGCAGTTTAAAGCTTGAACAATTTATTCAAAAGCAATGGCAATGACTTGTGGGATTGTTTATAATTTGCTTATAGATTTTGGCCATGACATTTAGGCAAGTGATCATTGTAGAACGTGTCATTATGCAGTTTCAGTACTGGTGTTGCTGAGAACATGGTGTTAATATCATTAAGATTAAAGTTTCCCCGGCAACGAGTGACTATTTGCTTTGTGGACAAGTCTGTGAAGAGCTGAAAGCTATATAATAGCTGCTGGCATACACAGTAGAAATGCTTTTTGGTGGTATTTGATTTTTAGAATATTAGTGCCTGGCTTAGGATGCCATATATAAACTCTGGCTAATGTCCAAAAACATCTTTATCTTCTCATGTTTTTTTTATCCATTTGGTGAAAAGATGCCAACAGCTCATGCAGTACAGATTACAACAGTTGAGGAAGTTACATTGGAAATTTGGCCAGAGAAACTCAATGCATCTAAAATACATATAATAAATTAACATCTTGAAGGGGTGTCCTGTTTCATAAAGAAATATTTTACACACAACCCATTTTGACTTCAAATTAAGAGTCAATGTAATAGTCAAAAAGAATTACACTAAAAAATAGAAATGAAAAGTATAACATCAGTTTAAAAGAGTTTTTTACAAATATAACTACAATGCCGCCTATGTTTGAGTTAACATATTGCTTTTTGTAAACATTCATATATTTGATGATCTTCTACCCCTATAGGCTCCTATATCCCTGAGGGCCTGATGACATCTTGCACATGGGATTATGTAACATACACAGCAGCCAACAGGAGCTACACAATGATGCTGTGCTTCTTCGTCTTCTTTATTCCCCTGGGAATTATCTTATTCTGCTATCTACGAATGTTCTTGTCTATCAGACAAACTAGCAGGTACTGTAATTCTAACATCAGGGGGGTTTGCTTCACGTGTTTTGCATTTACATTTAATAAAATGTAAACATTTGGCAGAGAATTGCAATTTATATATAAAAAGGTCTATTTCATTTTGGCCTCTAGCTCTTTATGGCCTCTTCATCTAATTATTCACTTTATTCTGTTTCTCCTTCAGGGAGTTAGAACGTCTGGGGCCTCAGGTGAGAAAAAGCACATTAATCCGACAGAGGTCCATCCGGAGTGAGTGGAAACTGGCAAAGATCGCCTTTATTGTCATCATCGTTTACGTCCTCTCTTGGTCCCCATATGCCTGCGTTACACTAATTTCCTGGTCTGGGTAAGAACTTTTCATGTCTATAATAAAGTTTTGTTTTTCTTTTGTATTGTGTAATTATTGTCAAACACTTTTAGATATGGGCTGACAGTGATACATAGAGATGGTTAATAAACTTATATTGAGTATGTTTGAGGACAAACACAGTTAAATATAAAATACAATAGATAGCATAAGATAACAAAGTACTATTTTGATAAAGAGATGAATTTAGTAGATTTTGAATGGTCAAATTCAGAATAATTCCTGTGAAGAACATCTATGAAATAAAATACAATTCACAAGATCATATAATTTCAACCAATAAACTGAAAGGTATCAGGGAAAGTTTCACCCAAAGCAAGAACATCTTTGTAAAGTAAAACAGTTTCATCCCAAAATAAAGATAAGACAAACCGTAAAAGCCACCATGAGTAACAGCACCCATTATAACCTTTTCTCTCACTCCTCAGAATAAGTGTCTTAGGCTGTCCTCCCACCTCTGCTGTATCTCAAATATGCTAAACATCAGATCATTTTTTAAACCCAGTTGGTCTGAGGATTCAATTTGCAACAACAATGCTCGTGTTCTAAAATTTTAGATGACAAAAATGCATTTTAAGTAAACAGAGAACTGTTTAAAAAACATCTAGAGAGAAGTTTTGTCTTCTGTGCTGATTTATAGTTGAGATGGTGTATTTGCTCATTTGTCTTGTTTTTATTCATTGTATCTATATGTACACACTGTAAGGATCTTGTTTCTCCTGGGGTATACACTAACTCTGCATGTAGATTTATAACACTGAAATCACATCTTTTCTCTGCCTAATCGCTGGGGAAGGTGGCTTTTCATGCAAGCAAACTTAAACAGAGACACACGCACAGAAACACATGAGCAAACATGATCAGATGGATTTAACCAACCCTCTCTAGCAGATGGTGCACGTTAATCCCCGACCAAACCTGAGCCTTCCTTATCCTACAAACCAGGCAAACAGACAAAGGGAACTTTGACTTGTGATGAGCATGTTGTGTTGTCATGTAACAAACACAATGAACAACTGTACGTGACCAAATGAACAAAATCATCCAACATTATAACAAGAGATAGTCTTAAATGTGTTATTTGTTCTTCTTTTTCTCAACCAGCCATGCCAACATTTTGTCGCCATACTCTAAGTCTGTTCCTGCAGTCATAGCAAAAGCCTCCACGATCTACAACCCCATCATCTATGCTATGATACACAACAAATACAGGTAAATAATCATTATAATTGTGTTTTAACTATATACAAATATATATATTTCATTTACATCTTGCATCATATTAAACAAAATTGTAAAAAAAAACAGCTAAAGTCTCGCTTTAAAAGGAGTTTCATTGGTTAATGGTGCAAAATATTGCAGTTTTACCATAAAGGCTCAAAAAATTCAAAACTTACTAAAGTTGTTTTATGCCTAAGTTTGGTTTTACAATTTATTAACATTTTAACTTATTTTACACTGTCATGTGTAATCAAAAACTGTAGAAATACAAAGTTTTAACACTCCAAAATGTCATGGTTAAAGCTTTTCCTTTGCTAATTGTATCACATGTTTTATATGATGTGCAAAAGTGAAAAAGCACAACCATAATTCAGTTGTGCACCAACATGGTCAAACGAGTACCTTCATGAGTGGTGGTAATACTTTCAGGGGATTTTGAACATGATTAGGTTTTAGCTTGAGCTGGCAACAATAAACAATATTCCTTTTTAGAACTAATATGTGCTGTAAATTAAGATTTTTGGACAAACCTGGGCTCTTCATGCTAAGAAGAAACAGATATTTCTCCTTGGGGGCAGGATCTAGTTGTCTGTTGTCTGCATCTCATTTCCTGAGGCTGTTGCATGTCTGTGTACTCCTATGTTCATAGATACCGATTATTGATGAAATGCATGACTTGTCCTCTAGTTTTTAGCTTCACTGTAAGAAACTAAAAGCTCTTACGTTAACCATTAAAACTGAAAAACATATACGAAGTGGTGCTGGCACTGCAGGTTCTGTGTCCGCCCCACAGCAGTAAACTCCAGCCACATAATGACTTCACATTTCACCATGCAGACACAACAATAAAGTGAAGTGACCTGGAACTGCAGCTTAGAGCAAAAACTCTGAGACATTTAGCTACTTTAAAGTTCACCTCAGACTGATCATAGTACATGCAAATGTAACCAAAATGCCAGAACAGAAGTTGCCTGATAATAGTTCTTTTTTTTCAAAATGTTTCTGTGCTTTAATACAATCAGTATTTTATTACGGTACAATTTCAATCTGGGTGGCACGGCTGTTACAGCTGTCGCCTCGCAGCAGGAAGGTTGCAGGTTATGTTCAGAGTATTGTGCTGTGAGGACGTTAAAAAGCAATTTTAAGTCTAGTCATTGCACCATCTTACACCCAACAGGATGACTCTGGCAGACAAGGTTCCCTGTCTTTGGTTTCTGTCTCCCGCTCCCCGGAAGGAATGCCACTCGTACTCCATCAGTGACTCTTCATTCAGGGACTCCTCCATCAGCAGACAGTCCACAATTTCAAGCACTCACTTTATCAGTGCCTCAACTAACCGCATTGACATGGTAATGATGCTCACCAGACCCCGAATTGTTGACGTTTTGGTTTCAATATCTCAATGCGTTTGAATAAAGTGCAGGATTTTAAATTATTTGCTTTCTTGCAGGTGATGAAAGATGTGGAGGTGAACCATTTAGGTGGAAAATCTGGATATTCCTTCAAAAGCATTCCGTCATACCGCCAGTCGTACAGAGGGAGGTCCTGCAGGAGACAGATTGAGCAGAAAACAATTAATACCCCCCCACCAGAGAAGGTGAGATACAACTCATAGGCAAGAGTTTTCTGTCTGCATGCATTTCTACGTTTTAAATTTTTTTTTTTCCATGCGTCTGTGTTAACATTACCAGCATCCATCTGCCATGAGCGACCCTCAGAACACCCACGACCATGACCTGGTTTCCAACTCTATGACGATCGCCACACTCCCTTTGCTTGTTCTCACCCGGAGGCGCAGCGAGAGTCTAACGGAGGAGATTTCAGATGCACAAAGCAAGAAACGCAGCATCAGCGATAGACTGAACAGCTACAAGAGCAGCTCCTTTGATTCCCTGAATTTGGGAAAAATACCATTCACTGACCCCAAGTCACCTCAGAGCATCCCACGCATAATCGTCATCAGCCCGACCACAGAAAGCGGCATCATCAACTCCGACAGCGTCCATTTAGAAGACAGCTTGGAGGCATTGGAAAGCAATGTTTTTGTTAGCCTAAACTTCTCATCTGAAGTCTTTGAGGCAGTGGAACTACTCTGTTGAGCAACTGGAAGCCTTGTTATTTAATTAAAGTTTGGACCACAAGCCAATTAAATAAACAGAGATGTTGTCTACTCATCATGTCTTCAGCTTGTTGACTCATCCTGAAAATCAATTGTGTTTCTTTGAGGTGCAGAAGAAAAGCAGTTTTGGCATATAAAACAAACAAAAGTTTTCCGAAATGAAAGGAAATGTACAGCATTTGTCAAACTTTGGCAGAGACACTGGAACCCCGAGAGATATCACGGGCTGCAATATGCTTTTTGTTAGGGTCTGCAAAAATCTCAACTTTAGCAACTTCATGAGCCCTGGATTCAAGTCAGACAGGCCAAATTCAAAGTGTATCAGTCTGATCAAATGATTGAGGATGAAGGGAGTTGCAATAGTTGAACTCTGGCTCACATTTTTCAACAGCATGGATTCTCTGCCAAAGACAGGAGGGAGAATGTTTTTATCTTTCCTGCCTGTGTTTATCCTTAAGAAACTGATAATAATGATGTTTTATTTCTACCAAAATGACAGCACATTAAGAGCAAGTGCAAGAGCCACCAATTTGTTGGTTTTTTTTGTTCATTTTTAAGACCATTCCTCACCAAAAAAGTGAAGAAATGCGAAGCTGCGACATTACAGTATATTGTGTGAATGCATGCAAAATATATACACTCATTTCTTTTTTTGTGACAGTAGTTCCTTTGGACAACATGAACCTTTTGAGTTATTTTTTTCAATAGTAGCAAGACTGTTGTGTGATGAAATCTGAGGCATGATTGAGGCAAGACTGTATATGCTATTCCTTGTAGTAGCTGCTTCACAATTTCCCTTAAAACAAATATAGCACAATATGAATCTTGTGGCACAATACTGTGTTTTAGCAATTTTGCATTTTATACTTCTGCATAATAATTTGGTTTCAGTGAGAAAAACATTGCTGAGGACTTGCAAAAGAAAAACTTTTGACCTATTGAGTAATGAAATGTGTTATAAAAAACAAACAAACATGTTTTGTCAAGTTTTATAATTCAGATCTTGCTCAGTGTTAGATGAAGATAATTGTGATTTAATACATTCTTATTGTCACATGACTATCATGCTGTGTTACACCAGGTTGATACGTCACATGCTGTTGCTTATGTGACTTTTAAATATCAAAAATTTCCTAAATATAATTCAGTGGTTGATATTTCCTGGAAACACAAATAACTTCTAAGAATATTTTGTTTTCTTTTTTTTTTTTTTTAAAAAAAGCATTTATTAGGAAATAAGTGAAAATGTGATAGATGGAAATAAGCAAAAGAAAAAAATCATATAAAGCTGCCTGTGGTTACTTGTTTAATTATTTAATCTATCATACTCCATTTGGTGTTTCCCAATTGTTTTATTGTCTGTGATTTTTCTATTATCACTGTTGCATTTGCTTAAAATTAAATTTAAATGAAGCAGCAAGTAAAACCAACAGACTCTATCATGCGGAGAGCGTGGGGTTTAGATGATGTGATGATGGGTTTAGCTCATCGATATACTTTTTAGAGGTTTTGGTTTTGGTTCTACACCTCATCCAAAACTAAATAAGGCTGTCCAGTCTCAACATCTCTGGTTTCCTAAACCTGGACGCCAAACTGTCACATTATTTTGACAGCTGACACTAGCAATGGACCACAGTCCAGAGCTCACTAAAAAAAAAAAAAACAGACAACAGCCTTAGGAGAAAAGGTGATACTCTGGAGCTTTTGTGAAACAATAGAAGATGAAGTAAAACAATCAAAATAGCACTTTATACACAGCTTTAATACAGAGTTTATATTTAATAATCAATTAAACTTACCTGAATAATTTAGACTGATTCCACACCACGTCTCTTATTTTAATGTGACTCACACATCTTATTTGTTTTCACAGATGACATACTGTGAGCAAACGTGTAGTGTAGATAAAAAACAATTTTAACTTACTGTAAATTATGTAAAAAAGTCCTTTATATTGTTAACCTGGTGAGTTGAATTTTTACAACCTTTACAGAGTAATCTATTATTGTTACATTTCTTTTTGTTTTTTTATTTTAGCTACAATGTAATTTCGTAATGATCAATAGGCGAGATGAGTTTATATGGTTTGAATGTCAGACTGATGCTGCTTCATGTACTGCTTTGTATTTCTTAGCTGTTAGCAAACCTAAATGATGTTTTTCTCAACAGCCAGTGAAACATTCATGAACTCATGGTAGTTTTTTAAATTAATAAACCTGCTCAGAGCTTAAATTTCCACTGTTGTCTTTTTGTAAAATGATTATGTTTATTTAAAAAAAAGACCTAAATTAAACATGATGAACAACCCATCTCTCACAGGTAAGTTTTTACAGGTTTTTTTGTGGGTGTAATGGGCGTGAAAATCCATTTGTTGATGAAAACCATTTTAACCATTTTAATCAGTAATTAAGGAAGGTGCAGCAATTGACTGATTCTTGACTTTAAATTGCACTGACTGAGTATGCTGTGTGACTTCATCCAGCTCATTGTGAGACTTTATTTTTGTAGCATCAGAGCCGCATACAAGAGTTGAAGTGTAACTGAATTCTTTTAGTTGTGGATTTTAGTCAGAAAAAGTTCCACATTTACAGAAAATATGTTTGCAGTAAGAGCGAAAAATCAACAAATGATCCTGGGTCAGATGCACAGTTACAGGTTTCAAGATTATCATAGAAATAAAATGCATATAAATTCAACAAAAGGTTTGTGACAACAGTCTATTCAGATAAGGAGACAAACTTGATGACAGATGTAAAGCCTTCAGATACCAGGGGACTGAGAGGTTTGTAAGAATCTCCTGTACCTATTTGTAAAAATGTCATATAATAAGAAAAGGCAGTGAAATCAAACAAAAGCTTTATGGATTCTGAAGCCTCACAGTTTATAACTAAAATAATCTGATTATCACTTGGATACTTCCAAGATTAGAGTCTTTCTGGTAGTAAGACTAGTTTCCTTTGTTCTTTATTGGCACATTATGCAAAGATAAGTTTTCAGCAAAAAAAAGTCTTTAAGAATCAAACTGAAAAAGCTTCTGATGCTCATAAAAACTTTGATAAGATCTCCAGAAAGCCTGGAGAAGTTTTCTTAAAGACCGCTATAGAGGATTATAAGAACGTCTGACTCCCGGAAAGCAGAATTCTAAGAAAAAAGGAATAGTAAAATGCAGAAAGCAGTTAATGGAAATCTTTTACACAAGACTTTTATTTAAATAATGAATGCATGTCTAAACATCACGATCAGACATGGTGTTTATTCACATGATGTTTGTTTCAGTTTGATTTTTTTTAAGAAAGGGAGATACTGATTTAGCACATTTTACACTGTATTATAACAGTGTTATTAAATTCATTTAAAAAAATCATCAGGTCAAAATAAAAGTGTGCACAGTCCAAGATGATTCAACTAGAACTATTTTTGGAATCATGACATAAAATCACGAGTTCAATTTATGTCACCAGTAAAAGGATGAGTTCCTTGGCTCTTCATGTTGGCCATCAGAAGGATCCAAATTTAATGAACCTTTTAATAATAGTAACTTTTAGTAAAGTAAAAGTAAAGTAGAAGTTTATTTGTATAGCACATTTCAGCAGCAAGGCATTCAAAGTGCTTTACATCATAAAAACATCAGTAAAATCATTCCAATAATCAAAAACATCATTACAATCATAAAAAAGCATAAAAATCATTGAGCAGATACACTTGATAATCATAAGGAGATGGTCAATAAAATATTTTGTTCAGAGCAGTTTTTCACCTGAATTCGTTTGTGGACTACTAATCAAAGGCAGCTCTAAACAGGTATTCCTGTTAATAGGTCAAAACCTACAATAAAAATGCTATTTTATTATTAAGAAATGCAATCTCACAAACATTTTTTTGCTTTTTCATTTTTTTATCATAAATATAATTTGAGCTGCATGAATAATTTTATCTGTAATGACAGAAAATGACCAGTAGAGGGAGGTAGGGAATCGTAATTTAAACAAACATTTATGTATTATTTTTCTATTTTCATTTATGATCAAACACAGACATTATGATCATCTTGCATGAAGGTTTAACTTGAAGGTACACCACCACAAGAAAAGTGGTTGTGTTGTAAGTAAATTAAATTTACCATAACTGATTGTTTCTTGTACAACTGTGGAAGTTCATTTTTATTTTTAACTGAGCAAACCAATGTCCCACAATAACAAATACAGTAATTATTTTAAAATTTGTAAATATATTGAGGATATGCAGCCCCATGTGAGTTTACAAATCAAAAATCTTTTGAACTGAGGAAAAATCAATGTAAAGGGGTGACCCCATCGTTGTTCATTGACTGAGTTTGTCTTGAAATTGTTCGTACAAAAGCATCTGCTGATGTCAAATAAAACAGAGACCAGTTCAGAGGCAGGACAGGATGCTTCATGGGAACCAGCATGAACTGGGTTTGCTTTGTCGTAATGTTTTGCCAGACTCACTGCAGCTGTCTTCACTAACTTGCTCATTTATGGGTGTTTTGCTT
Organism: Kryptolebias marmoratus; assembly: GCF_001649575.2. Lineage (NCBI taxonomy): Eukaryota > Metazoa > Chordata > Actinopteri > Cyprinodontiformes > Rivulidae > Kryptolebias > Kryptolebias marmoratus. The sequence continues at coordinate 20,233,067 of NC_051430.1, read as the reverse complement.
TTTGTTTTGCCTTTAAAAAGAGGACTGCAGCTTGATCAGGTTTGGATCAAAGATTTCCATGACCGTTTTGGAACAATGTGGTCATTTACAGTATCATTCGGATCCCTCTTTAACAATTCAACAAAATCCATCCAGTCAGTTCGAAAAAGATCTTTACTTTAAGTTTACGAAAAGGTGTCAGCTTCTATTTGGTATTGATAATTGATATGACACTCATTTTTTTTTTTTTCATTTTCTTTGCTGGTTTTTTTGACTGGATTTTTCTGTACTGACAGAACATTAGGATTGTCTATCATTACTGTCTTCCAAAATGTTGATGTGTTCCCCTATGTTTCTAAGCTCAATAGATTATTTTATCTTTTATATTTTTCTCAGAATCTAAACTCTCGTTTGACTCCTATGTAATGGTTTTGTTTTATCTTTGCAGCCTAAGATGCATTGTCAGCTAATTTGACATTTTTGGATAAGTGCTGGGGGACTTTCTACTTTCTACCTGATATAAACAGTTTTTTTAAACTCTTCCTTTGACTAAGGTGAAAATGTTTCCAAAACAAAGCTATATATTTTACAAAGCCATGCATACAAGTATATACTGTAATAAGGAAAATACTAATTTTCCAGCTTCACATGAACTTAGCTGTACGGTCAGAAGCGCTTGCTGAATTACTGGCAATTGAATTCATGTTCTCAGTACTTTATAGCCAATATGTAACAGAAATTAGGCTTGTATTACAACAGATACCACCCGTGTAGGAGGAGAGGAGGCACTGTGATGTATATGAAGTGTGCGTCAGTGTGAGTTGGAGGGGGTGCAGTATTGACGTTTGGTTGTGCTTTAGTTTGTGCAGGATGGAGCAGATGCTTTAATCTTCCCCTGAGACACTGCTGCCTCTAATATTCTGATCCCGGTCACTGATATATGAGCAGAAAGGTCATGTTTAGGAACAAAGATGGACATTTTGTATCTGTGTGTTTCTGAAAGCTTTCACTAGTCTAATTCACCCCCATGGTCATTAGTATAAAACTGACTATTGCAACCTCAAAGGCTAACCATGTAAGACCTCATTCATGTTTTTGTACTATAATTAGCATGTTTTAGTGCATGTCAAATAAATTATCAACTGGGTCAATTCGCCATAGTTGGATAACATACCCTTCATTGACTGCAGATACGTCTGAAGATGGTGCTAAGTTGTAATCAACAGTTTTTAATTAACTTTATTTTTGAAAGACATTCTAATCCTAATATTTCTTTGGCAGTTTATAGCTTTGTAAACAATAAAATAAAAACAAATGTGCATTCAATTTTATTTCTGTTTGAAGAAATTAGATTTTTAGGATACAAAGGAGCTTGGTTATTAAAAAACATTGTATAAAGGGAGGAAAAAATTATAATTATAAATTATATTACTGATTTAAGAAAGAGTCAGCAAAGAGAAGCTACAAATGAACACAATCATTTTTCAACCTGCTTCCAGTCATATTTTGCTAAACACTATCTATGCCACTTCATTTTGGTTTTAAAAAAAAGATGTGTCTACATGCATTACTTATTTAATGTTTACAAAATGGTAATGGTGCCAGTTCTAACATGACACTTTCCACATCAACACAGAGCTGCAATCTAACCAAAAACTCATTTATAGTGATGGGACAAAAAGCTCTTTGGGTTCACTGCTTGTCACTCTGCCTCCAAAAAATGAGGCGGACAGAATGATTAAGAGCAGCTGATTCTTAAGTGGTGGACGATCTCTTTGAAATTTGTGATGTGTATGTCCCAGAAGAAACATTATGCTTGGCTTTCAAATGTCTCACTGACCCAGATCTGACCCATGCATTAAGCAATTCTGTGTACATGTGTAGTCTAAGTGCCTTTGTGTGTGTGTGTGTGTGTGTGTGCGCACCGCTTGTGTGTTTATATCTGAAGCCATATTCCTCTCAGGTTTTATTTTATTTTTTATTAGGCTGGACTCTCAGTATGTCTCCCAGTGTTTTTGTCTCTGACTGGTGGGACGATAGGCATTATGCACGGTGATTGTGGTTAAACAGAAGCTACAGGCTCTGATAAAAACATCATCTTTGGATTTCAAACATTTTGTCAGAAATTCTGCATTTCTGAATATGTTCTTCACACTACTCTGTTGTGATCTTCTGCGCTGCACTTTTCCTCCAAGGTGGTCACAATGAATTTTAGACACTGAACTCTCAAATGAAGGTTATAGCAAGAAAGGTCTGGATTTGTTGGCAGAACAATGGAAAAGTAATCTTTTGTCCTTGCCAAAGCTATATATAAACCTGACTGTACTACAATAAGCCTGGGAGAGAAAATACTTGTGCAGTAAACCTAACCATGCATGATTCACTGTACAAAGATGGGTTGAAGGATTAGTTGGGTTTAAATTAGTCTGGGAGGGTCAGACCGATTAGAAGGCTGGCAGATGTATATACTCTCTGAAATAATGAACCATATTTGTGTTTGCATTTGTATATTAAGTACAGTAAGCATGCTTGTGGGTAAATTATTTGCATTAACGTGAACTTTCTTCTGCATTCTAAACAGAACTGCAGAAACACACATCTAGAATTATTGATATTTAGACCACTGCTGTTGTCTTCAGTTTGACCCAAAACACAGGATTTAAACCCAATACAGACTGTTTTCCCAACACAGTCAGGTTGGGTGTGTCTATAGGTGGGATGCGGGGCAGCTGTCGGAGGGGTACCCTCTTTTGTTCAAGTGGGTGATGCATTAAATGTCATTTAGAGGAGTAGATTATCATACCATTAAGGGGGCTGGTCTCAGAGTGTGTGTATGTGTTTATGAGCACGAGTGTCTGGCAGCAGGCAGCTAAGCTGTGATCTTTAAGCATGCAGAGAGGTGAACATATGGGGACTGGAACAGACTATTGGACAGAACAAAACACTGTAGGGAGTCGGAGGTTTAAGCGCTGCAGCACTCTCTCTATTGTTAGGGCTTCATATCATTTTGCCACTGTCCACAAATCACTTTTGTTCTGTCTGGCGCAGATTTTGGCCTTCAGCCACGTTTGACAGTACTGGCAATTGATCAAAACTTCATGAGCACTAAAATAGAGTAGTGGGCTTGTTTTTTTTTTTTTAATTTTATCTTAGTGGAACACAGAATTGGTAACTTTATTACATGAGAACGATACAATGAATGTTTGTTTATTTCAGTTATATTAAGTCTTTGGATGTTACTTGGAAGGTTTGAATTTACATTGTTTTACAGCTTGCATTTAGATGTATAGTAAATATTGTAATATTACATTTCTAATGGTACAGTATACTGTAAAATACAAAAAAAGATCACGAATTTGGATGTATTTTAGGATAATATTGATCAATATTTCAAAGCATTCTGATGTGCCTCACAGTTTGACTTTCACTTTTATTGTATTTTCTAAGACTAATCCTGCACACATTGGTCCAAATTTTGAAAAAAACAGGAGCATTTACAATATGTGTTAGTTTGCCCTTCTAGTTTACTTTTTGCAGTCTCAGTAAAATTGGCATTTAGTTTCGTTCCTCCTCTCTCTCTTTTCCAGTCTTGTGAGACACTCTTTCTGTCAGCCATTGATTTCTTGTTGGTCTCTGTTTACCGTACAGCCTTGAACTTGTGATTTTATTAGCTGTGAGATCCTGTGTAGATAGGAGAGAAAAAAAAATGGTTTAGTTATGTTTGCTTTTGGCCATTGTTTCTGGAAAAAAAGTCAAAAACAAAGTGATTCTTTAAGAAGCACACCTTATTTGCATTACAACTTAAAAGATACAGTGCTTTTTGTAATTTTGTTTGCTCGTAATTATTTTTCCAGTAATGACCTATTATGATCTAATAACCTCTAATGTCCTTCAGCTCTGTTGTGGAAATAATGTTAATGACTTTTCTGTCCCTCTCCCTGGGCTGCCACCTTATCGTGGTGGAGGGGTTTGAGTGTCCCAATGATCCTAGGAGCTATGCTGTCAGGGGCTTCATGCCCCTAGTAGGGTCACCCAAGGCAGACAGGTCCTAGGTGAGGGGCCCGACGAAGTGCAGCCCAAAGACCCCTTATGACAAGTAAAATTATTGGACACAGTGTTC
>NC_051430.1:20202788-20225905 GCF_001649575.2 Kryptolebias marmoratus | reverse complement strand
GTTTCTCGGCTGGCCTGGGAACGCCTTGGGATTCCCCCGGAGGAGCTGGCCCAAGTGGCTGGGGAGAGGGAAGTCTGGGTCTCCCTGCTTAGGCTGCTGCCCCCGCGACCCGACCCCGGATAAGCGGAAGACAATGGATGGATGGATGGATGGACTTTTCTGTCTCAGCTCCTCCCAGGGTTTGCTTATCTAGTGTTGAACTTCTTTAAAATAGAAAAAATGGGAATGTTTATTAGCCAAAGAGATGATAATATGCATCAATCATGATCCTTTTCTCTCTCGCTGTTAAGATCTCTGTGTGTTGTTCTTTCTTGAAGGTTCTCCTCTCCCTACTTTTTCTGCGTCCTGTCTATTTAAGACTTCAGCTTTCTCAGATATCTCCTGTTAAATATTTATTGCTTTTACTTCGTAGATCAGCACTGATCCGCAGGCTCATTAGGTTGCTGTAACAGTGAATGTAGTTTGGAGAAAAGATTTGATAAGATGGACTCCGACTGTGTGTGGTCAGGGTCCAAACAGGAAACAGAGTTCGGTGTTTAAATGAGCCACTTCTATATCAGTATAAAGTCAATATTAATCTGTCTGAACTAAGGAAAAACTGGAATGGACAAAATCCGGTGCAGAATGAGCAGAACTGCCAGCTGTCTGGACATAAATAATGAAAGAACTGAGGCATAAATAAAGTAAATGAGTATGCTGTCTCTTCCCTCCAAATGTAAGCCAAAAGATTGGAGCAGAGGTTATATAATTCAGTAGTTTGATTCATTTTCTGTCTCTTTAGTTTTTTTAAAAAACAGGAAAAATGAAGGTTTGAGTTAAAAAAAAACTGCAGAGTTAAACAGTTTTTGGAGTAATTCAAAAGAACCAAAGGGAACAGAGAGCATCGAATAACAACATGTTACCCTTGGTGTTATTTTTGGACCAGCTGCTGCAGCAGTGAAATAAACGTAACCAGAGTGGGACAATTTTATGTTTACATGACGTCACTGATCTCAGAGAGACCTTCTTGTTGTAACCTTTGGGTTGCGTTCATTGGTCTTGGCCTTGTTATGGCTGGTCTCACCTTAAATGAAGCAGCCTGCAGCCCTGACTCTATGTTCCCAAAATATCTCGATGAAAGATAAACCTCCCCTCTCTCCTTTGCTCCTCACTTCCCTCTCCCATTCCTCCCCTCCCTTGTCGTGCCATTTTCCCTGTGCTCCCACGCTCTTTTCTGTAATCCACCCTTCACTCATGTCGCCCCCTGCTCGAAGTTGTCTCCTCTCGTACCTTTAATCTCACCCTTCGTTTCATCTCTCCTCCTCCTGCGTTTCCTTTGCCCCGCCCATCACTGAATCCCTTCCCCTTTCTCCTCCCATCCCAGCATCTACCCATTCATCATCTCATGTCCGTCTTCTTCTCTCCCCTCCTCCACCTTTCCCCTCCCACTGTCATTAACTGCTATAAAAGAGCATTGCATCCCTCTGAAGCTGTCTGACACACGGTGTGTTTGCTGGGAAGGGGATAGTTCAGGGGAAACTGGGAAATACACTGACCTATCTGTGAGGTGATTTTTTTTTTTATCCTTTCTGGAATTTCCATTAAAGAGGTATGTTCTTTAAATACGCAGCATAATGGGAGAAAATTGCAGAAAATGTGTTGCAATTATAATAATATGAAAGGGTCTTCTAATGATGGGGGTAGTTTAATGTAAGTCTGCTTTGTGCTAAACTTCTGCAGCATGCTCCAGGACAGTGACAATGATTAAACAATTGCTCTAAAGAGTGCTTCCAGATGTATGAGACTACATTTAGAGATAATTTAAATGAAAAATTATGAAAGCACAAGTAGAGTAATTTCACTTTAAATCTTTGTATTTGAATTTGATTATTTTTCTAATTTCCTCTTCATTTGTTTTTGTCTCCTTTTTTGCTTTGTTATTTCAAAATCCCATAAATTTCCCACGTATAATTTGAGCATTCATCATTAGATTTTTCCTCTCCTCCTTTGTCTTAACAATAACTAATTTAATGCATACTTTTCTGTGGTAAGTAATATTTCAAATCTTTTAAGTGGGGTTCTGTGGAAAGGTATGAACAAATAATATCTTACTTGTTATAGACAGCTCTTTATGCCTCAGTTCGATGAAATAGAAATTTTGACAGGATTGATGAGCTAATGGCTAGTCTGAGTGGGGAGAAGACTAAAGTGGAATGTGGCCATTTCAAATCCACTCCAGTGTTAAAAATTTCATGGCAGTTCATGCATTTAAAAAAGCTTTTACATCACCATCAATTTTACATTACATGGTTATTTATATAGAAATCTATGGTATACTGACAGTGATGCAAAGCTTTATAAATAGTGTTTGCATGAACTGCTATGAAATTTATGAGATTGGGGTTGTTTTAAGATACCAGCACTTTAGTATTAGCCCTGTTCAGAGTAGCTGTTAGCGCATCAACCTGGTTGGAAAGTAATTTTATTTCTTTAAACCAAAGAGATTTGTTCATTGCCTTCCCACAGAACCCCACTTCAATAGATTTGAACTATCCCTTTAAACTAAAACTTATCGCCACCAAGGCGCTGACATCACATCATCCTTACCATTTGATCTGTTGACTATTTTTCCAGCCATCAGCATCACTGCTTGTGGTCGACACCAAACAACTTCATCACAGAGACTATGAGCAGCAACTACAGCGTCACCCTGTTAAGCCCGGCCCCCTGGGGCTTCAGGCTACAGGGAGGAAAGGACTTCAACATGCCCCTCACCATCTCCAGGGTAGGACTGAAACACATTTAAAAGCAGAGAACGTGAACAGATGTAAACAAGTGGTGACTGATCTGCTGTAAATCATCTTCAGGACTGTAAAGTGCGGTAAAAGCTCATACTGAGAGTTTGTCTCTTTGGATGCATGTTTTTTTTTAACCCTCCTGAAACCCTAATAATTGAAGAGATGTAGAGAAGCCCTTATAACTTTGGGTCCATTTGACCTGAAGGTCCTGGGAGGGCTACGACAAGTCGTAGAGCTGCATGCCAGTAATATTATGTGGTTGATGCAACCTTGACTTATGTCCTTTCTTCTCCCACCAACCCATCCATCTTTCCACTACCTAGCCGTACTCTTTCAGCGCTCTTCACCAACCTCCCCCTCAAACCACACCCGTGATAGCTCGGCTGAATCATCGGCCATGTATTGACCACACAGGAAACCTATTCTCACTTTCATTGCATTCCACTTCACTTTGAGTGTCTGTATCGAAAGTGCGGCAATCAAAGTTGTGGCACACAAACCTTGGCTTCAGTTCTGCTGTTTGAACAAGTAACTTGATGGTCCTTTGGTTTTTTATGTCTGTCAGTGTCTAACTCCTTAACATTTGGTCCTCCAAATCCTGCTGTTTATTCACAAGTATGTTTCCCCTCATCACTTTGTTGAGCTCCAGAAAGAACCTAATCCTGGTTTTTTTATGTTATTAAAGCTTCTGTTTTGTTTCACTTGATTATACTCTACACTTACATCAATTCTGACACAAATACACACACAAAAGAAAGCCACTGACACTGGCTGCATACAGACTTATGGCAACACGAGTCTGATGATGAATGGCTTGCCAAATCCTGTGCCAACCCCTCCCCCTGGGGCCATTTTTGGGTCGCCTTTGTCTTATTAGTTTGGATGTGATACTTTTCGCACTAACTGAAGCCATGTGAATTTCTACTCAGTGTGTCAGAGCATTTCTGTGTGTGAGTGTTTAAGTAAGTGTGTTAGCTTAAAGACAAGATCGGAAAACTTTAAAACAAAGAGAGAAGAAATACGAAAAGAAAAGTTATACTCTATATGAGTAAAATGTTAAATTGTGCCACATACAAAATAACTGTTTTAATTGTATTTAAAATAGATGTAAACTTGATGTTGGTCATTAAAAGTTATTTTTTTAATAGAGACTGTCAATACATAAAACCTAACTACATCGGCAGTCCATAATTCAGTAGTTCAGATCTTTTAAAAAGGGATTCTGTGGAAAGACTATGAACAGATAATGTCTTACCTGTTATTTTTGAACAACCCCAGTCTGAAAAAAGAACTGAATTGATTAACTCTCAGCTTGTCTGAGTGGGGTGAAGACTAAAATGAACTGCTGCCATCCTAAAACAACTTCAGTCTCAAAACTTTAATAAAAGTTCATGTAAACACTATGTCATAAACCTTAACATTTCTTCCAATTCACCAATAATCAGTTACTTACATTGACCTCTTTGGTTATTTTCAAGTACAAATAGTGGCAGCAGCAGTTAGCTGTAGAACATCCTGTGCAGCGTGTGCCTGTTAAGAATATCATATTTCTGTCAAATCAAGTGTGTAATGTGAAACTGATTACGATGTAAAGGTTTAGAAAATAGCGTTTGAATGAAATGCTGTGAAATTTTTAAGACTAGATTTGTTTTTTTGGCCCTGCCTGGACTAGCCATTACATCATGAGCACAGTCAGAATTTAACTCTATTCCCTAAGTTGAGGTTATTCAAAAAGCTATCCACAACAGGTAAGATATTAAATGTTTAGAGCCTGTACACAGAACCCAGCTTCAGTGTTTTAACTTTCTTTATCTGCAATATCCCTTTTATTATGATGAGTGTAATATCAGCTCAGCTTTGGACACATATGTGTTTGTTAAGTGTTTTCATGACATAGCTTAGTATAACTACATTTATGATATCTATTTAGATATCTACTTTTTAAAAAGTAAGTCTGAAAAGAGTTGTTTAATTCATTGGTTGCAGCTGCAATCACGACACCACAAACACATAATATGCTTCTCATTACTATTTGAATATTACCTTATACTTGAAACCATTGTTTTGTTTTAAAGAAACTTTTTTATTACTTCTTTTGTAAATAAAAGCAGGCATGAGTCTTCTGGTAATGATTAATGCAGCTGATAAGTGTAAACTTTATCCTGAGAAGCCGATGATGATCACAACAAATCTTTTTCATTCTTATTATATCCCTTGCTGTTGTTGTTTGTGTCTTCAGTGTCTTTACCTCCATTCCACTCGGGCTTTAGTGCTCAGATTTTACCCAGCACATGACTCACTCCACACAAACAGAAGTTTTTTAGTCAAATACCAAAAAGTCAAACCAAGCCCTAATTTTCTCTACCCAATTAAATCCAGCTTATGAAGATAAAAGGGCATGCCACTAGCCCTGGACCACTAATTACCAACATATACACACATTTATCCATATACACTTGCACACATAATAGAAACACACTCGAGCTGCTCTTTGCCAGTTTAACCATAGTGTTGGTTCAAAGAGGAGACCGCAAAATAGGGGTTATTAGAGAATGCGGTACTACAGCCAAACCACAGCAGCTCTAACAGCAGCTGTTGCTAAAGTCAATAAATATGTGAATGCACTGTTTTGTTTTTGGTACAACATGTACACGGAATATTATCACATTGCTTCTACAGGACTGAGTCGTAACCACCAATGTATGTCCAAAAACTAGATGTTCCTTACATGTTTTTCTTTTTAAAACACTAAGGGGGTGAAATTGCCACTGCTGCTTGTCCAAGTCCCAATGAAATATGTTACCACAGTTTTCACTTTTGATGTAGTTCCACAAATAGAGATGTAGAGGAAACAAAAACCTCCAACATAATTCCTACCTCCTCATAATTCACTAAGGTTAAAACAAATATTGATGGTCCTAATTAAAGAGGATTTCAGTAAGAACAAAGAGGTTTTGGCCAGAGATAAAAAGCTGTTTATAGGCTTAAAGAGAGTTGAGCTACTCTGAACAATGCTTTTTTTCCCTTCATGTTCCTGGCTTTAAAAGCACTAAAATCTTTTTGCTTATTTATTTAGAAGCAAATAGTTAAATTTAGATATTTTACAGAAATATTTTTTTAGATTACAACCCAGAAAGGAGAAGTGGGTAACGGAACTGGATGAATGGATGGATGGATGGATGGATGGATGGATGGATGGATGGATGGATGGATGGATGGATGGATGGATGGATGGACAGATTATCTGTGGAAGCTTAGAAAAGTCAATTAAAAGTATGGGGATTCCATTTGTTTTATGCTGTTTTCAAGAGTTAGTTTCCACATGAATAGAGCCCTGCCTTTAGCCTTGTTCAAAGTGATAATGATAAAAAGACAAATCAATAATTAAACCTATTTTGAAGACAGGCCATATACAAAGTGCATGGATACAATAGTCTGAAAGAAGGCAACCCCTGGGAGTTGATGCATTAGGCGTCTAAGAATAGATGGATTTATTTATTTTTTATTTTAAGTGAGCTTTCATTGCCACGCCGTCTTACAAGACTGAAACTGCATCTGTTCTTCTAAGTTAGAGCTGAACTCTAACTTAAACTACATTTGTTGTGTATTGAAAGTACACAACAAATAGAAAAGTTGTTCCAGTACTTGTGTTTGAGATAAAACATTCAAGCTTCATCTATCTTTCAAGTACCTAAACATGTTCACCTTGTACTCAAGGTGTAAGTTTGGTAAATGATTTACTAGAAGTTGGGTGTAATTATTAAAATCCTTATCATTAGATGCCAGTTTAATATTTTCAGTGAACATAATAGCTGGTTCTGTTACATTTATAGACAATGTTGTTCAGTGACTATGGCAAAGTTGACACTTGATCTATAATAAAACCTTTCCATGGAAGAATTCAGTCCCTGGAACGGCATCAGTGACGGCTGCTTCCTGCCTCCCCAGGGATTCAACAGGCAATGATAACAACTGACCACAGTGATGGTTCTATTTCAGACTCCGTCATTCTATACAAAGCCTTTTCCTCTCTTACTCTCTTCCTACACTAACTTCTCCCAGACCTGCATTAGAGTGCTAATGAGGGTTTCCACCTGTCATTTTCTCTGTTTATAGTCTGAGTCTGAAACTTGCATACACAACTTCCAAAGCCAGATGATGTCCCCTGTGACATTTTACCACTTAAATCTATTTCAATCAAGTAAGTCCCATGCTTTACTTTGAATATATATGCATCATAGTAAAATAATCTCAGAGCCAGAATCAAAAACTTATCATTTACACACCAGCAAATCAAGCTGTCAGTGCCTCTGTGTGTGTGTTTGGGAAAGAAAAAGCGTGTGTATGGGGTATCTTCAGGCGTGATGTACTTGGACGAGGCAACAGATTTTTCTACAATGAAAGATATGGAACAACTGATCTTACACTGCTCAAAAGTCACTTCTTACTTTAAATTAATAGTTCAGGTTTTAGAATGAACAAACAATATCTTACCTGCTGTAGATAACTACCTGTTGAACAACCTCAGTTGGGAGAAAACAAATTTAATTCTGACTGAATTGACAACTAATGGCTCATACAAGCAGGGCCAGGACCAAAGCCATCTTAAAACAACTCCAGTCTCCAGAAATTGATAGCAGTTTATCTAAATGATATTTTATATTTTTTGACAGAACCATCAGTTTTGCAATGCACAATTATTTATATATAATACTATGATAATTTATAAGTATACAAATAGTGGCAACAGTCGTAAGTTGTAGCACTTCCTGTGCAGCTTGAAGCATTTTCTCCAGTAAGATCACAATATTTCTATCAGAATAACCATGTAATGCAAAACTGATGACTGTGTAAAGGTTAAAAAAATAGCGTTTGTATAAGTGAAATATTTGAGTTTGGAGTTGTTTTAAGACATCATCAGTCTACTTTATTCCTGACTCTGTTTAGACTACATGATAGCTCATCAATTCTGTCAGAATTAAACTAATTTCTCAAAGAGAAAAGAGTATCCACAACAGGTGGGATAATCTGTCTTAATCAGAACCCCAACTTCACTGAATCTGAAATATTGCTTTTTCTGAGTGCAGGTATAACAATTTCTTGAATAAAAGTGGTTAACTTACATTTAAGATTTTTAGTTTCAGCATATCACTTCAGTGCAATGGATGCTAATTCAAAAATATACCGCTTCACTTTTCTTTTTTTTTTATAACCAAATGGTACTACATGTACCTAGAGATAGATCTTATTAGGTCCCAACTTTTAGATTCAATTGTTCCTGTATCAATATGTATTACAATAATTTCTAAAAAATAAGCATACATTATGAGACTTGAGCTGTGCCACCCAGTAACATTTTATGGGGTGACATCTGTAACTCAGCTACTGGGTTTGCTGCCATGAAGAGGTGAGCAGGAACAGTTTCATACAGAATGGTTTATTTGATGAAAGGACCGGCACACACAGCTTCTCTTGTTCACATGAACACAACACACCACATTACTGCAGATAAAAAACAGAGACTGATTAGAAACACACCGCGGCTGTGCCAATCCCTCTCACCTGGCGCTGTTCCCTGAACCATCGCCTCATCTCTTTTCTGCAGCTGAGACTGAGACTATAACATGGATTTTATTGATATACACTCTTTACATGCTGCACATCATCTGATCCTACTGTAGACTGCCTCTAAACATTTTCATCTATGCAAACATTTATAAGGAAAAAGTTTTAAACTTAAAAGTACAGCTGGAATAAGTTCAGCAGTTTGGTCTTTTTTTCCAGAAGAAGTCATATTCAATTCAATGCTTTTAAAGAACATGTACTATCTGCCATCATGAACAAAGGGAAATAATGTAATTGCCTGTGTTTGTGTGGGTGTCTTTGCTTGTCTGTCTGTTAGCAAAACATTGCATAAACAAGCAGACAGATGTCAATGAAACCTGCCAGAAAGTAATCATTGCATGCACCTATATGTCTGATTACTGTTTAGAGTCAGCTCAATTAAAAATGGATGCCACAGCTAATCAACCTCAGCAAACACCACAATGGCTCCAACTCAGTCAGCTTGACAAATATTCAGCTAAAATTGTGTGTAGTACTAGCTGTGAATCATCCCCAGCACATACTTTCAGTCAGTTTTACAGATTTTAGGCTAACATTGCAGCTTAGAGTCATTTCACTTGTGACTGTGTATAATGTTATTGTCAAGATTTGACCAAAATCTGTTTAAGCTCAATTTGAAATTAGTTTTCAACATAAGATGATCTCAGTTTAAAAACCTGGCGTGAAAGGTTTACTTTAGTTGTGAATTTGAAATTAGCGAGAGGTTGTTAAGTAAGTGTCGTCACATTACAGGGAGTTTCATCAAGTCACTTTATTCTGTTTTTTTGCACTTTTTGAAATAAAATATTTCAAGCCAGAGAAATTTTACAATCCTGGCAAACAACACAACCAAGTCTGCTGTGAATTCACAACGAGGAGACTGAAATAACCTATTGTTAAACATGGCTGTACTGTATTTTCCACAGTAGCTGTTAATCTCATTACGTCTCCTCTGCTTTCCTCTCAGGATACTAACTGCCAGGTTTGATCATATTTATATTTAACAGGACTGGAGTCCAAGGATGGAGAAAAATAAAAGTGAAGTGGTATCTGATTTTTAAAAAAGCCCAAAAAGGAGAAAACAAAACCCTAACAGCTTTTCTCAAGTTTAACAACAATTAATTAGATAGTCAGAGAAAATATATTATTGCAAACCAATCTAATAAATGTCTTTCTGAGTTGTTTTTTTTTAAACAAACATTTTTGTGCAAACATAATGATTACCTGAGGACACAACTACTCTTTTCAAGGAGACTGAAAAGCAGGTGCAGAGTCCTGAATCAAAACATGATGAAGAAAATGATGTTGAAAAAATTAGTTAGTTAGATAATTAGAGTTCTGACAAATACTTATCAACCTCCCCCCAAAAAAACAACAACAAACAAATAAAAAAACATGAATATTGCACTTTTATGTTTAAAGCATGTAAATTATCTTAACTGTAATGGCCTTTCATGCTTTCAAGTCAAAATTTTAACCAAACAGTTTAATGTTATCAACACTACCCATCTCAATCCTAGACAGAGGTATTTAGGATTAAGATGACTGGTAGCTTTTGATGAAAAACTGTAAGTTAATTTGTAAATCATTCTTTCATTGCACTGTATGTACACTTGGGTCTTCCAATTTAAAGAAAAAAATAGAAATTGCAGTTTACAGGAAAGAAGCCTTTTAAACTTGCTGTTTACTGAAGTTCATCTCACTGGTGTTCAAAGCATTGCCTTTTTGTTTTTTGCAACATAATTCCAGGTTATGTTTTGCACACCCTTACCCATTCTCTGTATTTAAAAAATAATAAATATCTGACATAACTCATTCAAGTTTTTTTGTTTATTCTTTTCAAGAAAAAAACATTCCTTCTGCCAGCTGCAGAGTTCACCAAAACAATGGAAACTGAACAGGAGTGTTGGATTTAGTTTTCAGGATCATAAATTGTGAAAGAAACATTGCCTCACAGTTAATATGTTACTGACAGATTTGTGCTTGTGGGTTGACATATTGTCTCTTCCTGCCTCTGTCTCCTGCACTTCCTTAATCTTCATGTCTTTCTGTTTTGTCTCTGTTTCTCCTTCTTGCATCTCACTCACCAAAGCTTATTAATCTGTCTGGACTTCTTCATCTAACATTCCTCTTGCTATTTTTCCTGTATTGAAAAGAGTAGTCGTTATAATCCAATTCTCTGCACACGCATCGTGCCCCTTTTTCGCTTAAAGGTAAAAAGTCAGCCAATAAACAATAAGACTTGTGATCAAAAACAAATGTTAAAATATCTGCTCCCATATGAAATTCATATTTACAACACACTAAATGGTCATTTCTTGTCAGGAAGACTAGTCTAAAAGATAAAATCATGTGCAGTCCTGAAGCAGATAAAATGTTGTAAATATTTCTGAAAGCTTACATATGGGAGCGGCTTTTATGTATGTTTAAGTTAAAAGGCATTTTTGTCTCCAGCTCTGTGTGATGTGAACCATCTGTCCATCACCTGTGTCAGTCAGGGTGCTGAAAGCAGGCATTGTTCGAAGCACTCAAACCGATCACCGAACGTTTAAATCAAACAGTGCTGCGGGACTCGAGAAAAGCTGCACTTAAATCTGACAGCATGTGTGTCGAAATCTGGCTTGAAGCATAATTGCACGTTCGTCTCCTAATCGGGATCTAATACACTGCAGGTGTGTTTCTTTTATTTTTTCAGTTATGACATGCATTTTGAGTCTTTCTTTTGGTATGACAGGGGTATTTTACATAGGTAGTGTATCAAGGACCAACAAGTACTACCTATCATACTTCTATGAACGGTGCGCTTAGACCTCTTGTACAACTGCTTAGTTTAATTAAGCAAGGCTTAAATGAATTGACTGATTGATTGGAATTAAGGTTGCATACACTGACTTATTGTAGACCTGTGTCAAAAGACTGTTAAGGTACAGATCTTGGGAAGAAGAACAACAACAAAAAACATTTCTGCAGAATATGAGTCCAAAAACCCATTAGTCATTCGTATTATAAAATAGAAGAAGCTATGCTTTTATCATCAAGTCCCAAGAAGATGTGTGTTTTCACAAACCATGATAATATTGTGAAATCAAAGGAGGCGAAGCTTATAGCTGACTATGTATAGTATTATACCTAAAATGTGTGTTGGCATTTGTTTCATTGGTTTGGAAACACTAGTGTTGGATAAAGTCTTTGTTGAGATTCTTTTGCTGGCTAATCAAACGCATACAGTGTTTTAAAAACAAACCAAGTAGATCTGTGTAAAAGCAAAATGATTCTTCTGCTGATTGTTTATGCTTTTAAATCCTACAGCCACCTTATCAGTTACAGGATATGTCCTCACTGCATCACACACAAGGCTGGTTCTTCCTTACACACATGGACTATTTCAACTCTGTGACTACCTTTGTTGTCAGTTCAGTAGTGTTTCAGTGGTGGATCAGCTTCAACTTTCTCTCATTTCTTCTGCTACTTGCCTTGGATTTGTCAAAAGACACCTGAATGACACTGAAATTATAATAAGCATATCTTCTAAAAGAGAAAAAAAGCTAGAATCATTTTTTTTAAATTCCAGCAGTATGTGCAAAAAAACAGTTTCAGTTTTATGCCATTAATTTTTTTTTCCCACCAAACATATTTACGGTCAAATATGCTGATGGCAGCAGGGTTACATAAGAACGTTTTTCTGTGACAGAGACTGGAAGACTAGTCAGGAAGGTAAGATTGATGCTGAGTAACATATTGCAGTTCTTTGTGAAAACTTTTTCCAGAGGGGTCCCATTTTCAGGCTGGGCTGAGGGATAACATTTCAGCGTAACAACTCAGTGAATAACAAGAAAGCACTGGCATGGGATTTGCGTCTTCAGGTCTCTGAGAAAGTCCAGGAGGGACAAAATCAGAAACCTGACCTGAACCCAAAAGAGCATCTCTGAAGAGAACTTAAAATGACTGATTTGATCTGTTTGAACGTTTGTGTTTCTGCCAAGAAGATTGAGAGAGACTTCCAAGAAACATGCAGGCCAAACATGTGGGAGAATTTCCAAGAAGACTTAAGGCTGTCACTGCTGCTTCTATTTTTCATTCAACTGCAACAAAAACCTGTTTTTACAATATGATTGTGGAGTATTGTGTAAAAAAGATTAAGCATAAATACTACTCATCTTCATGATTAATGATACATATATTTATCTGATATTATACACATTCGTATAATATTTTTCTGGTTCCATTTTGCTGAACTCAACTGAAATTATGTCAGCACAACAACATTATTAGTATCAATCTTCTTAAATCAGGCTGAAGCACGGCGGAGCTGTGAGAGATGTCACCTATCAGCGAGAAGGGTTAGGGTTTTTTGGGTGTTTGCATGTTCTCCCTGTGCACATGTGGGTTTACTCTGGGTACTCTGGTTTTCTCCCACAGACCAAAAACATGCATGTTAGCCTCACGGTGCCTACTTGTGAGTGAGTCTGTGAATGGTTGTCTGTCTCGTTTATCTCTATGTGGTCCTGTGATGGTCTTGCGACCTGTCCAGGATGTAGTCCGCCTCTCGTACAGTAACTTCTGGAGATGGACACCAGCTCCCAACAACTCGGGAAGAATTTCTTTTCTTGACGTTATCTTGAGAAAACAAGTTATTTACGTCATTATTTAAAATTACAAAGCATGTTCTGTAGAGATTAGAGCTTAATGTGTTCACTGATTTCAACATAGAAAAGTTTGTTTCCTTTTGAAAACTAGACATTAATTAAAATTCACCAAAAAAATACATTTTTTAAATTAGATAACTCTTTTAATCAGAAATCATAACAGACATGTTGACAAGTGATTCAAACAGAAAATGCTACTTTAAGTGACATCTATCACTGATCGTTACGGTTCTGGCTCATCTCCAAGTCAAGAGAGCAATATTGTATGATGAAACTGGGTGAAACCCAAGAAACAGTTATTTTTGCACCATAATCTTCATATTATCTTGAAAAAACAAAGCCCCTTTCTCTTTGGATAATATCTCATTATCTTGAAAAAACACAATTCTGTTTTCTCTAGATACTGAGATAAAACTAGCCTGGTTATCTGAAGATAACAGAATAGTCAACTTGTGACCTTGAAAGTATCCCATCAGAATTAATCTTAGTGAGAACAGCTGTTCTCATCTTCTGTAGTGCTACTCCTAGCACCAGAGGAGATAAGCAATAACACATTTTCAGGAATTTGTCAGTTACTTTCTTCTGAGCTATCGCTTCTTGTGACATTCTTATGTGTGTACTGGATGTGTGCATGCCTTTGTGTCAGTTTCATTTGTCTCCTCCATTAGATTTGTGTGCAGTGTTATCATTGCTGTTTTATGTCTCAACCAAAGAAACGGAGACATAATTAAAATGCTCTGGGAAAATTGAAGGTCTTGGCTCGGTACACAGCAAGCTGATTTGGATTTCTGCTTCTGATTTTCTCAGCGAATCGCTGAACTGTCTTTGATAGAAAAGTTATAACTACTTTGAGCTCTGAAAATCCTTTATTGCTGCAATTAAAAACAAATGTTTGCCTTTGGAAACAAATTTATCATCACCACAAATGACGACTTGAGACAATTGGAAGTAAGACATGCATATTAGCACCACAAATTAAAACCATTTCTCCAACCAATATGACTGATTTGTTTTCCCAAACCGTTTTGACGTCTTTTCTGTTTTGTAAGTAATGCAGAAGGAAACACTGGTGCTTTGTGAGTTATATATAGAAAGAGGCTGTGTTTGTACGAGAAGGGGGCATAGCACTAATGGGGGAAACCATTCAACTTAAGATTTTGTGCTGTGGGCTGTAATAGTCCAAGAGTGATTAGCGTGAACACACCCCTGGAACCAGGTCAAAATGTGCAGAATAAAAAGCCCACAGATCTACCCTCAGGCTGTTTTTCTCTTCCCCCTCTGTTCCATTCAAACGTAACTTTAATCAATGTTATGTCGCTCCCTCATTACTCTGTTCTTCCGGCCCTGAGTATCCGAGAGCGGTGGTGAGTGATGTTGCGTGTGTTGGTCTAATATGACTATAAAAGGTTGGGACCGCAGAGCTTTTACACTAATCCGAGTGCAGAGCCGTTTTTATTAGCCATGCCTGTCTGTCTTTAACTGTGTGTGTGCATCTGTGTGCGGATGATACACATAAATAAAGGCAAAGGAAAGAGACCAAAATAAAACTCAACTCGCATTACGCTCCCTGAGCATTGACTGGCTTTCTGCATTCAGAAGAAAAATGTTGTTTTATTGGAGCACAAAGTTCAATAGCTACACTTAAAGTGATATACTACCAGTAAGTAAGAGCCACTTCATAGGCAGAATTACCACAAAAGTGGTTTCTGTGTGCATGAGCGTGCTCAGCAAAGTGGTGTGTGTGGCCCTTTTTTCAGGGTGTTAAAAGAAACAAATGACCTCACTCCTGTGTGGACACATGCAGACCCTCTTTGTGACCAAGAATGGTCAGAACTAAAGCTCTAAATTCTGTCTGTACACAAATTACTTCAGCTATACTTTAGTCTTGTGTTATTATAAAGACAAACACAAAAAAAATAAGTTATTTGGGTTTTATTGACTTACACTATAGTGTAGTTATAGTAGAAATTGAACTTGTGTAAAGATCTGTTCAAGTTCAGCTTGGAAAAATGTCTTGGTATCGGGGTGGGACATCCTACATACTTTTCTAAATCTGTCACTTTGTTCTGTTAGCTTACTGATAACAGGAACACTGGCCTTTACAAGATGTCCTATGTTTCTGATGGTCACAATGAGTTTAACAAAACAAACACTTAATTTAAAACCATAATTGTAAATGAGTAGCATGTAAGCAATTGCACAAATTTTCTCAGTTAGGAGAATTTAAAAAACGAAAAGAAAAAGTTTTGACCAAAAAAAGTTGAGCTAACTAGCTGTACTGTTTTACAAACCTTTACACTGTCTGGACATTTGCCATTTATCATCATTTCCTTAGTTATTTGTCCTGTTTGTTTGTGTGATTCATGTTTCTGTTTTACTGTTTTTGGTTGCCTTCTGGTTTTACTTTTAAAACTTTGAGTTTTGTTACTCACCCACTTACCTTTTATTTGCCAGTGTTTGAGTTCTGCTTCGACTCACTGTCCTCCAAACATGACACATTCCTGGTAACGAACCAAAATGGTCATCAGCTTGAATAGTTATAGACTTCTATTTAAACAAGTGTATTCTGCAAATGAACTGTTTCAATGTGGCAGAAATTCACTATGGACCTGACTTTGGTCGAATCATTGGCTTGTTTCAGTTCTCCAAACTGAGAACGTGACTGCTGTCTACAGCAGGTAAAACACTGAGCACTGATAATAATAATTAAAAAAATCCAAACTATTCTAACTATAATTGTTTAATTTAAACACAAACATTGAGAACATCAAACTAAATATTTACTTGCTTCATAACTGGACACCACAACAGCTTACAAGTGTAAAAGTAATAAAAAAAAGTTTATTTCTAATCCTGTGTAAATATAAATCTACACTGACTGATAGTTGCCAAAAAACAAGTGAAGTGCTGAAGTTATTCAAGTGTCGAAAGCAAGGTTTGTATTGCGTATACAGTACAAATGCTTTTTCTCCTATTTGAATTACACTTCACCATTTTCTGGAACCACTAAAAAAAGAAAGTTTTTTTTTTCTAAATATTTAAAGTCTAAGTCAAAAACCAAGAAAAGAACCAAAAAATTAGGACAAGAGAAGTTCCATACTTTACAAGACTTGTTAACAGAACAACCTTTAAATACTGTTTGTTCAGATCCTGTAAAGATGGTATGTGTACTACTCTGGAGTGGCTCATTATCCTTTATGCACCTTTTTACCAACATTTTTGTTCTGTGATTAGCAGAAGCAGAAGGGTTTTATAGGGAATTATTTACTTTACTTCATCTTTATGGCTAATTAACAATTCAGTGTCATGAGTCTCTTCCTTTTGTGTTGCACAAGCAGCCATAAAACACAGATGCTGTTGCGATAAAGACCCTGCACTTTCAATCTGTATATACTTAACACACAGAAACCACATTTATTACAAATCGAATCTTCAGTCACAGCTATGATGTCTAATATTAAAAGCAAAGTATTCAAACATTTTGAATTAAACGAGCTACCAATAAGACCCATCAAATTCTTGTGTAACAGAAAGGATCCACGGACGCTTTGAACGAACACACAGTTAATGTGTACTTCCCAAATCACTTAGAGTCCACTGTGCTGCTCATTAATCCTGCCAGTAAATGTTGCTGGTCATGTAAGTAATTAAAGATGTTTGTCTGTTTTTCTTTCTTTCTTTTTTTTCGGTTTCTCCAGCTGACGGATGGTGGGAAAGCAGCTAAAGGTGGGATTGCTGTTGGAGACATGGTTCTCTCCATTGACGGCATTTCAACAGAAGGCATGAACCACCTGGAGGCCCAGAACAAAATCAAGAACTGTGCCGGCAACCTCAGCCTCACTCTGCAGAAGTAAGAAACAAACTCACACTCAGACGTACCTCTCGTTTTTTTTTAACCTGAAAGCAAGGAGAATCGCGTTACAAAAATATAGCGTGTGAACTTGTGCAGGTTGGGATTGTCACCATGACAATCGGATTCATACAACTCCTCTTTGGAGCAAATAACCCATTCCTGCAGGACATTTTCCAATACAAACATCCTCCATCCAGGCAGATGTTCACTGTTGCAGCAGGAGTTAAATGTTAATGTTCTGACACACATTGACAGCATTAGTTCTGCCTGACTTTTTGTTCCCTGATGGAAGGAAGAACAACTAAAATGATAACAAGAGCATCAGACATGTGGATGCACACCTCCTCCCTGAGGCATACGCTTCACGATTTGGTGGAATCCTGTACAGTACAACAGATTTATTTGAAGAGCGTTTATGTGTGGCTTCCAGTTGGTTCTCATGTGGTTTGAATTGTCTGACTCTTTGGCAGCAACAGCAGACCTGTGTGTTTTTACTTAGAGACTGCGAGATGTTCAAGGCTCGGACACTTGTCCATTTGGATTTAAGGTTCCTAAAAGAATGACCTGAAAAACTGTAAGCAGTCCACTGAGAGGGTAGAATTTAATTATTTTACCTGGAATAGACTTAATTTACAAGTGTTTTTTTTAATATACATTTCTGTGTTTTTGTCACTTCCCCTGATTTTAGTCCAAGTTAACCAAATTTCTCAACTGTATGAAAATTATGAGAAACTGAATATGTTTATTTTTGGGAAAGAGGCCGAGAATACCTTCTTATATTAAATATTGCACGTCTCTTTGTAACTCAGAGTCAGTGTGTGGATTTACTGTATGTGTGTGAAATACTGTTGGTTAAAGATATTAATCATCTTGTTTTTTTCTTCCTCATGAAGTAACAAGAGATGGAAATACAGTATTGCCTGACCAAATGACACCAATGAAAATAGTAACTTGTGAAATAGTGAAAAGTCTTTTTCACATTGACTGTCAAAGTTTTTAAACTTAGAAAAGCTGGATCAGTTTTTCAAACAACAGTATAGAAGATATGCAGCTCTGAAAAACTCCAAGCATGTAGCATCCAAACCTAGATCTATTTTCTAAACTTGATACACCAAAGTATCATCAAAAATATTCAAGGTAAAACTGAAAATTCAGACCTGCTCAGAGGCAGTTTGGCAGATGTCATATCTAATCATGGTTGAGTAAGAATCTTCTAAAAGAAAATGATTTTTCTTTATTAAAAAGAACTTTGACAGCCTTTTTGTGTGTAAAACTGTAGTGATCGTATGGTTACATACTGTATTTTTTAATAACTTTGTAATTGTTCCTTTGCACACTGTCTAAATTAATCTATCTCTGTAGATGTAGCTGTCTCTCCATCATCCTTCAGTTATTTGCTACACCGGCAGAAGTGTTTGCAAATTATGCAGATGCTGGATGCCTGTTGCTGTAGCTCTTAATTTTTTTATGTTATTCAGATTATTATTATACTTTTTAATTAGCTTTTATGAGACAATCTTGAAATTACTGTCAATGCCAAGATTTATTGCTTGTCTTAGCTCAATTATCTGACTTATTTAGAAATTTGCTGCAAAATATTTTATTAATTTTAACTATTTGTCTTTGTTTGACCAAATTACCAGGCTGGCATTTTGTGTTAAACAAGCCTCTGATCACGTGAAATCTTAAAGTTTAAACTAGTTTGCATTGTTTCAGGCTTGGTGAAATAGTGTGTTGCACCCATTCTCACGCATTTGATTTTTATAGTGTTGCATGCTGCACATATTTAGAGAAGGTAAAATTGTGTCCTTCTTATGATTTATATTGGAATACAGAGCCATTCTCTTCTGTCCTCTGTAACCTGAGCAAAACCGCCTGTTTGTATTACTTACTTTAGAAATACGCATCCGAATTGGACAAATTAGAAGGAGATGGAAGAAGAAAAAAGGACCTAAATATAATCATTTGACTGCAATGCCAACAAATTCTTTAGACAAACTAAACAAAGCAACACAGACTGGATCACTGAGTCTGGTGCCCTACCTCCACTTTGATTCACCCACAATGAAACCTGTGGTTTTAGACAAAAAGGAATGCTTTTTAAAATTATTTTCAAAGACAAAATGTTTATGTAAATTTGCATACCAACCCTTTTTAGGCTTTCTTGTTTCCCTTTTTTGGTTTAAAACTGGCTAAGTTTATAGTACAATTATGAAAAAATGTAGTTGCATGGATTGTTTTGTTTCTTGTGTGGCATTCACTGGCATTTTGATAGACGTTCTGTGTATTCAGTGTTATGTTGACGTCAACATCTGGCCTTTAATAGTTTTTGCACAGTGGAACAAACCTTTCTGTTCCCTCGTCTCTTTTAGTTTTTAACGTTATCACTCTGTTCTAGTCTTCTTTCCCCTTCTCACCTGTACGTTTTGGTTGGTAATGTTACTGGATCACATAGCCAAAGGAAATGATAACAACAAACAGATTGAAATGATAACAATGCATGTGGTGTCGTACATGTGCGTATAAAAGGGAACAAGAAAAGAAAGGAAAAACTGACAAGCAATGCGGCACCTCCAGGAAAATTTGAAACTGACAAAAAACACATTTTGCCCCGACCATTCAGGAATGAAAGACAAATTAACCTGGCACTCACCCGCTTCTCTATCGAGTCAAAAGCTGGAAAAAAATGAGAATTATTAACTCTAAATGCATGACTGCAAATACCATAGCTACCAAGATAATCATCGCACACCAAACTTTATTTAGCTCTTTGAGAAACTCTCTAATTTCACAAAAAAAAACCTTTTAGATAATCAGGAAAGCAGGTGCCTAAACTCTATAAGTGGACCCTTGCAGTTTTTCCACTCATTCTTTCTCTGATTATTCTCTTTAAATGACAAAACAGCAAAGTTAGGATAGCTGGAAGAGGCCTTGGAAATTTTCACTTTAATGAACACTGGAAACAAAGATATGATAAATAGTTTCCTTTTTCCTTTTTTTCACTTTTGTCTCAGATTTATCGAGGTTGGCTCGAAGCTGGTTTTCTGGTGAAAAGAAAAGAACAACCAAAAAATAAAAACAGACTTTTACAGATTCTTTGAACCAAAACTATTTATTGTTGTTCTTTCCAACAACCATCAGCGATAGAATGTCCTTTCACCTTTTTTTTTATTAATTCTTTTGGAAACATGACATGTGGCTTGGTTGGCAGTCTTGTAATCCTGAGGTTGCAGGTTCGAGCCCAGGTTGTGGCAGGAACTGCATGTGATGTAAAACAAATTGTTTGTGCAAGTTTGCTCCCTGTGGCCACCCCTCAAGAAG
Source organism: Kryptolebias marmoratus (assembly GCF_001649575.2). Lineage (NCBI taxonomy): Eukaryota > Metazoa > Chordata > Actinopteri > Cyprinodontiformes > Rivulidae > Kryptolebias > Kryptolebias marmoratus. The sequence goes on along the minus strand of NC_051430.1, from coordinate 20,205,704 downwards.
GGAACAGCCGAAATAACTTACTTACTTTTGGAAATGTGACATATTAGAGTGGAAAGGTTAAAGGTCAAGAGCACTGCAACTTCAGAAGTCACATTTTTGGCCATACCTTCAGATTTATCAAAGGATTGTAAGTTGTTGTAAAAGAACTCAAATGCATGCTGGAATCACCAAACTGCAGCAAACCAAAGTGGAGACATAGCACAAAATGCAAACTCTGACAACAAGTGAGAAAAAACAAAGAAAATATATACAAAGAGCTGAAAACAAACAGACAAACCAAATGAAACAAAAGAAAACAAGAACAGTAAAACACAAAACCAAACCATTAAACTGTAACATATCATTATTCATTAGAGATTAAAATATTAAATCAGTAGGAATTAAAAAAAAAAAGACTGAGACTAAGGAAATGTTTTTGCAAACACTTCAGGCTTGGCTTGAGTTTATGAGCGTGCTTTGAAATATTTTGACAACAGATTCTGAAACGTTCTGCTTTAGTTGAACGCTTTTGACTTTTTTCTGTCAAACTGAGACTGTTGCTGCAGCTCTCCTGCTGAGACAGACAGGGTGAAATGCTCAAAAACAAAAACAACAAAAAAAAAGAGAGAGAAGGTTGAAAAAGTTCATAGCAGTCAAAAGACAATGGCAGCGAGATGAAAGAAAACTCTAACAGTGATGAAGATGAAGTCTACCCATTCTGGATCCGCTCAGTTAACATCTGTAAACTATAGATCACAGCAATCGACAGCAGCAAGAGAGAACGGCAAAATATTACTACTCCTCATTTGATCCAAACTACACCATAAATACCAACATATATACTAACAAATGCTTTTTAGTTTCTGGGAATCTCTTTCCTTATTTTTAATGTCTTGTCAAACTGAATTCTGTTTGGACAGACCAATAAAAGCAGCCAGCATCTTGTTTGCTAAACGGTCTGTTTACTTTTCACAGACTGAGAAGTCTGGGAGGCACATGTGGAGCACATGTGTCCATAAAATACACACATTTAGGTTCATCAGACTCAAACACAAGCACAGAGTGATTTGTGACAGATTTGACTGAATATCAAGTGCTTCAGCAACAATTCACAAGACTAATCATTATATACACATAATTATTTAGTCTAAACTGTAAAAGTAAAAAAAAAAAAAAAAATCTATCTCAGTTTTCTCTACACTGCATTAAATTCCTTATCGTCCTTGATTATCAGTCCCAAATAAAAACAATATAATGTTCATGAGAAAATACACAGACATAAGATTGGCATTTTAAATTAGAATAAGTTGAAAACAAAACCAAAAGAATAAAGTTCAACCTTAAAAATGTCAGTGATTACAAAAGCAGAACATTTCCTCCTTTCTGATGGCATTCTCCTGGAGTAGTCTCATTGTTACCTCATATTTACAAAGTTTCAACACTTTAATTACCCTCTTTAGCAATTTAATTATTCTATTTAGATTTTAATGCATATTAAAATGTTCAGTTTAACCAATTATTCAGGTCTGCAACAAAACCACCTTTGTATTTTGCTATTATTTGCTTCAACTACTTGCGTCTGGCTAAGTGCTTTATTCCCCAGTGAAGTCATTTAGAAGCCCAAGAGGGTTTAGTTGGTTTGTGTGAAAGTGTGTGTTTTGAGAATAGCCCTAAAATCCACTGTTCGATGGTGGTAAGAGGTCCAAACTGAAACACACCTGACCTGATGTGCGTACCAACATGTTTGGCTCCATTTGTTTTTATCAGTTTGGAGATCTCAGACTGTTGCAAGGGAGTCTAGGGTAATCATTTCCCAATGGTAGAGTCATTACAAGTATAAAAAGGGGATCTGTGTATTATGGAAAAAAGAAAAAGGAAGGAACAAGTATCGACCATGACACGTTTTAAGGTAGTAGCTATTTATGGCGACTTGTTGGTAAAAAATAAATTGCAAGAAAATGTGCAAATTTTCAAACTTATGGCAAAGTTTGGGCCGAAATTTGCCAAGCGTTCTTATACATATCAAGCAAATATTGCAACTCATGCAGGAAATTGAGAACCCTTGCAAATGTTTCAAGAGAAATTCAATTGTGAATGCTGTTTGCAATTTGTCACCAACAATTGCAACCCAGTAAAATACTACCTTTAGATAAGCGTAGTTAGGTTAAACTCTCTTGTGTTTCCATGGTAACATTCATAGCATTGCTGTTTTCCTGCTGTGGCAATCATTAAAACTATTCAAACAGCCTCAGTTACCTCAAACCCATCACTGTTGGTGGACAAACACTCTCCATTCACAGAAAACCATAATGGATGAAGTGAATATTTTTGGTACACCCTAATAATTACACCTTCCATGACAAACACACGCAGGAAAACTGACAGGCAGAAAGCAAACACAAGGCAACAACATATACAGGCAGTGATCAGTCATAAAATAAATCTCAAGCAGCTGTCAGAGTTATTTTGAGTCTCGAAGTGGGCCTGAGTGCAGGCACAGGGTTGGGTGAGGGAAGTTTACGCAGAGCCGGGGTGTATGATTTCACTTTGTTTATGTTGTGCTCTCTGAAATGAAACAACAGTTTCTGGGCTATGATGGATTTAAAAAACAAAAGGAAAAACTACACAATATATACAAATTCACAAGGCCAACCCATCCATTGCATTTTTTTTATTTATTTCTGCTGTCACAATATAGTTTTCTATGGGGCGCCGTTTGTAAACGAGCTTGTGCTCAAAATTCATGCCTAAATTTTGTCACATTTAGCTTCAAACACTGTTTAAAAACTGTAGTGTGGATTTTCTGATGTCACTTTTTACAACATTTAGCTAGTTAAATGTAATTGTTACAGCTACATGCTAAATATAAATCTAAATCCTAAATGTTAAATCTAAATGTTAAATGTTAAATCTAAATCCTAAATGTTATATCTAAAT
>NC_051430.1:20069604-20201423 GCF_001649575.2 Kryptolebias marmoratus | reverse complement strand
ATTTAGATATAACATTTAGGATTTAGATTTAACATTTAACATTTAGATTTAACATTTAGGATTTAGATTTATATTTAGCATGTAGCTGTAACAATTACATTTAACTAGCTAAATGTTGTAAAAAGTGACATCAGAAAATCCACACTACAGTTTTTAAACAGTGTTTGAAGCTAAATGTGACAAAATTTAGGCATGAATTTTGAGCACAAGCTCGTTTACAAACGGCGCCCCATAGTTATCTTCTCAATAAAACATGAAATGGATCTGTGGCCAAAACTTTGAGCTTCTCATCAGAAACATGAGACAGGAAGAGTTGCATATTTAGTTGTGTGATTTATGGAAGGAATGAATATGTTACCTGATGTATCTAACACTGATACTTTAATCAAATGATCTATTGGCTGTTTTGAATCTCTCTTTGAAATTGGACTACTCTGGATGTTGTGTTTACTTGGAAATGTCCTCCACGTAACAAGAACAGCATGTCTGAATAAGTTTGTCTTCAAATTTTAATGAGGGTTATTGCTGTTTAAACCGTTTGTAGTGTGATAATAATTGTGTTTTGATCGATAAGAAGTTGTACGACAACATCCTCATCTGTCAGCAGCTCCTCCTAACAGATTCTCTCTGTGCAGCTGCCATTGTCACTTATGTGGTTGTGATATTTGCCAAAGATGTTCCAAAGCCCAGAGAGCTAAACTAGACCCACCTGTTCCTGTCCTTCACTAATATTTCAAAGTTGCCAGAGATCATCTAAAAATGATAGCTGTCATCTTTGGCGAGGTCTGTTGAATCCACCCAATATATGCTAACGCCAAGAGGACAGAAATCTGACACACCTGTCTCTGACTGTCTCTTTCAAATCTGTTGTTTTTGCCAAAGAAAATACAAATCCCTGGAACATTAGGCTCTGTAAAGGTAGCCCATTGATATTATGAGGCCAAGAATGCTGCGTTAAACTCATCGGTCTCTGCTGCTTCTTTGAAATTTGTCTCTGCTGTTTGCCAAACGTTATACCTTCCCACAAGGGCTCTCATCTTTTGGTCAGCCAGCTTGTTAAATGATACCCCATTGAGCAGCTGTACCGGTGTGAAGATCAGCTGTATTGAATAAAAATAAAAAAGTTACATTTCTCATGTGCAGAGTAACAAGATCACATGAGGTATGGAGTGCACAGTGAAACCACTCAGTGAATTCAGCAGATGTTCCAAATAAAATGAACAAATGACTCTGTAATAAGTGACAATTAGCATTAGTCCTAAGACAGTGTCTCGTATAACATTCATGTAAGTTTTGATAAATTTGTGAGTCGTTCCTGAGAAAAAGTATATATTAGTAAGCTATATATGATACATTTCTGAGAGTTTAAATAAAATTTGACCAGTGGTTTGCAATATTTTGTTAACAGACAGACAAATACACACACACACACAGGTAAAAACATTACAGCTGCTGAAAGGCTCAATAGCGAGTCACTTCTAGCCATTTGTTTAAAATATTGTACGTGTGTTAGACAGCATGGTGTTATTTATTACCAAAACTGTTTATGAAAGTGGATATACTAAAGTCATGTGCAACAAATGTGTTTTTTTCACCAGTTTCACAGCCCTCCTTTATGCTCATATGCTGAAAGTGTTGTGATTTTACAGTGGAAAGGAAAAGCTGACAAAAAGCAGAGGAATTTGTTAAACATCAGAGCCATGTGGGTTTTAAAGCCATTGTCTCGTCACGGTCATAGTTTTATATGTTTGTATGGCATTAGACCATCATTCAGAGATTGACTCATCAGTGTGGGTTTTATCAGAAAAGAAATGCAAAGCATTAAATTAGTTTGATAAAATACTAGTTAAACATGTAGGGAAGCGTAGAAAAAATCCTATTAAATGTTGCAGCTTTAACAGACTGATTTCCATTCAGATGACCTGAAGCCAGATGTTGAATATAAAAGAAAACCCACTGTGGTCCAGCTGTGGATCACTTTATGAACACACTGTCCTTGTACGGAGCTGTAAACTTCACTGTGGTCCTGGCTTTTCAGCCTGTCTTTCTTTCCTTTACTATTTCAAAAAATAAATATGAGCCGGCAGATAGGAAGTTAAAACAGGAAAAACAACAAAAACATAATAATAATTATGTTAATTCCTCCCACAGTTCGGAGAAATGGTGTGCAATTCTGTAAAAATAAATTATTATTGAAACGTTTTTGCATTTTAACTTTGATAATTGTGCAGGAGAATAAGACAGCCTGTTTTATTTTTTAAGTCTTAGTGTGTGTTTCTTTCTTCATGCTCAGTTTCACATCTCAGTCTCTCTACTTTGAGTCAAAGCTGTAAAACTTTAAATTAGATTTTAAAAGGCAACATAAATTCCAGTCCTGCCATCTTCTTCTTTACCACCTTGTTATTCCAGACATGGTGGAAGGAGTCAGACTGCCACTAAATCAAATCTGTATTTCGCCTCAACGAAAGGTATGTCTCCTAAAACACAAAGCTTCGCAATCATTTTCTTTTTAAAAACTATATACAACAACAAAAAATGAAGGTTGTTCATGTTTTAAATTCACAACTGGATGAAGCAGTATTAATATACCAATGTAATCTTGCACGCATTTAACTGTTGGTTAATCAACTTTTTTTTTCTCTTCTGTCCAAACTCCAAATAATCAACGAGGCAGCAGTTTGTTTTAATTTCAGCCTCCTAATGTTTAGGATTTTTATTTAGATACTATTCTCAAGCTGAGATGTTGGTTCTCTTCCACTGCCCTCCTGGCTTGTCTTCTGTTGGATTTTTTGCTGCAGCACTAAAGGCCAGCAGGCTGCTGGAAACATTGCCTTCTTTCTCCTGCCTTGGCAGGTTTTAACTTAATGTGTCTGTTTCCTCTCATGATTTGTGTTTTAGGACTCCTCAGGGTTCCACTCCACTGCTGCGTGTTTTTGCTTAACAATTAGTTTCTATAAAATGTGCCAATTTGTTGCTATGTTACTTCAGAAAACACTGCTGCGTTAGGGTAAAGGGATTTAATGTCACCTTGTTGCCTTCCTATAAATGACCTGAAACTTCTCCAAGAAACCCATAGTTTAACATTACCATTTTATATAACAAGTCTTTATATACACATGCATTCCCTAACAAACACTTAATGAGGTCAGGTATGTGTGGGCGGCAGATCTTTGTATTTAATTAGATGAACAAAAAAGAAGAAATTGTTTTTTTGTCAAAAAGCCCAAACCTCAGAGGATTTTTGGCACAAGGCCTTTAGCTTATAATATATGGCAAAAGATAATAAAGACTAAAATCTTACAGAAAGTAAAAGCCTTTTATCCCAGAGTTTTAGACTAAGATCATCTTATGTTGAGAAATGATGGAGTATATGTTGTGAATGACTCAGCTGCTTCCACTTCAGATTTTAGCTCAGCATCTGTTAAATTGATTGAATTATATCCATTTTTGTGTTAGATAATGTTGATTAGTAGTGGCAACCATCCTGAACTGGATTGACTCCTAAAGTTATTCAGTTGTAGATGTCAACCCAGTGAATATTTTCTCCAAGTTTAATTCAAATTTGTCCAGTGGTTCAAGTGATATTTTGGTAACATACAGGCACACAAACACATGCACACATGCACAAAATTACCATCAACCTCGGCCTTTGAACAACGGGTGACAATTAAAAAAAAACTTTAGAACAAATTTTTCTTGAATTGTTAACAATGGCAACAGTGAGCTTTACACAAGAGCCATGGTGATGTAGTTTCTTTTAAATTCAGTGTATCTAAACAGGTAATGTTATTGGAAGGAAGCTGAGGCAGTTTTAACAGTTTTTTCCTTTCGTCTGGTCAGCGTCAAAGCTTCTTTTAGAGTTTTATGTGATGTCAGTCCCGCTGAAGAAGGCTGGCCGTGGCCTCTGCAGAGCTGTGGGAGGTGATAGATAAGGAATGTGGAGGATTGCAGGAAAAAAAGGACACTTGCACGGTGATAAATTATCAACGGCTTGGAAGTCTCATAGATGTGATTGAAATAAAACTCTAACCAATCCCAGCACTAGATCTTAGACTGATAGTGTCTACCAGACTGAGCTTCCAGCTCTATTTAAAATCCCATCTAGATACATTAAGACACAGTCAAGTCAAACCATCTTTCTTTTTTTATTTTCTCTTAATGAGGTGCAGACAACAAAATTTATTTAGGAGAGCTGAGAGCGGGTGTTCATTTTCAGAAGTGACGCCTGCCTACATTTAGATGTCATTGCTCTCAATTTTAATTGTTCCCAGTTTTGTTCCAAAATGTAATTCCAGCAGCAAACGCGGAAGGAGGGTCAAAAAATGAACGGAGGAGACAAAAGCATTCAAGAGCTGAAGAATGAATAATTCACGATGACAAATCAGGACTGGATTTTCTGAACGGCAATTGGAGCAGAAAAATTGAAGTTTGTTCAGTGTTTGTGTGTTAAAACCTAAAACTAAACCTGGATAGATGGTCTCTCTGTGTGAGTTTGCTTTCATAAAAGTGCATTTGCGGCTCAGACGCTGTGAATAAACTGGTCCTTGTAGTCTGTATTATTGCACTCAACCAGTAATGTTCCTGGACTAACCTGCCTTCTTGAAACTTCTTTCACCACGCCCGACACACCACATCGCTGCGTGTGCACATATGGTAACTAGCCTTTGTCCATTCACTACCTTGAAGAGTTCTGTCATCCAAATGTCAGAACACTTCCCTGAAAAACGTACTTTACAATAAAATACAGTGTTGCTGCTGAAAAACAAATGTTTGCCAGAACATATGTGGCATGGATGCATGTGCACAGCTTGAGTGTTTCTGTAAGTGTGCGTTGGTCTTTAAAGATTTTTAGTATGAACAATTTATGTGCTTGAATAAATAAAACTGGGAAAAAAATAACTCTGTTTTTGTTTTGAGAAGTCAGCCACATAATAAGAATAGTTTCCACTTCTTCTATATGAATGTGCTTTAAATCTGTCTTGAAGGTTTATAAACCATTTCTGTTTACATTTTATGCATCAAGCTCATACTTTCTAGATGAGTTTTTCCCAATGATGGCAATACAACTGTTTTTATAAATCCATGACAGACAGTCAAATTATTTTGGTTCTAAAAGTATGCAGATAACACATGCAACAGAGTTCCTATTCTGGGAATGTAGAACTTTGCAGTCCACCTATAGCTTACAGCACTCAGTAGACTTAATCTGGAAAGATTTAGACTTGTTCTCATAATTATGATGAAGATTCAAGGAGACAAACCAAGTCATGAGATTAAAACCATTTTTGGTATTCATGAATCAAAAATACATAGGCTCAATCCTGGGAGCTCACTAATGTTTCTGCAGCATTTTTAAAAAGCTCCAATGCACAGCAGCAGCCATCATTTTAAACTGGACAACGTCTAAAAAGGTTAAAACAGAGTTAGATTTTCCTGTCCAGTCAAACTCTGTTATCAAAAATAGATACACTGGTTAGACAAGCAGAACAACCGTCAGTGTGGCATCCTTTTGGTGCAGTAATTAGACAGAATTTCTTTCTGAAATATTATTGACAACCTGCCAGAAGTGTTCCAAGAGAGTCACGTTTTGATGACATGAACAAACTATACAGTGAAAATTCCCATTAGTGTTTGTGGAGGAAACTATAGACCCAGAGCATCATCGTATTATAAGCTACAGTCCAGCATGGTGATGGCAGCATCATGATGGACAAGCAAGGTCAGTCGAAATGAAGGGGAAGATTGAAAAACAAAACATAAAATAGAGAAATTTTTAATTTAAATTCCTGTAAACATCCACCCAGCTGAGATAATCCATAAAGGCTCAAAACTAGCTAAACATTGTTGCCTCTGAGCTAAACTGGCTGCACGTGAAAAGTTGGTGTTCGAAGCTCTTAGTGCCGTAAAGGGGAAATAAAAAGACTAAATTAATATATTAAACTTATTTTAATAAATTTTTTAGAATACTTTTACATGTGTTGTTGCTTTGCCCTTGTTGATTCAGAAACACCACAAAACTTTGAATACATAAAAGTGTCTTCCAAGCTTTTACATCACGAGTATTTATGGATGTGTGTCTATAATAGCAGTTTCTGAATATAATAAAACATTGCTGTCATTGTTTGATCATTGAGGGTTGCTCATTGGAGAAACTGATGGCATGTCGAGGCACGGCTCTGGGAACATTGTTCAGTGGTGTCATTTGAGTAAAAATAGACCGAAGAGATTAAAAACAAACACACAACAAAGAACAGATCAGACATGATGGCACGTGTGGCTTTGGGAGAGATGAAGAAGAGATAACGGGCTCGTCTTTATATTTTAGTTCATCCATAAATGTATTAATGCAGCTCTTGTTTATACAATCACTTAAACAGCTAAACAGAAGGTCCTTAAACAGCAAGAATTAAGTCTTATCATGTTATAATGTGAACAATTGATTGTTCTAACAATGATGGTTTTATATTAAACTATTACATTTTTTATTTTCATGTTCTTACTAAATATTATTTCAAATTGTAAAATATGTTCATATTATTAGTTTATATATAGTTATCCCGTTATGACACAAAATCTTTCACATATATACTAAGTGATACTTATATTGTATGAATATGTTCAAATGCATTTTTTATTGTATCACAATAAGTATGTGTATGTTAATAATGTGAAAATATTTTTGTTATAACATGAAGAATCTATTGTAAGAACATGAAAATATTAGGTTTTAAAGTAAAAAAAACTAATTGCTTGAACTCTAAACTGTTCACATAATAACATAAAAAGGTTGTATTTTATTTTTAAGGGGACAGCATAATTCTGCTTTCATAATAACCTCTAGTTAAAGAGGAGTGAACCACTATTAAAAGTTATTGTTGTACTTGACAAAATATTGAACTTTGTTGATTATTTGAACAATTTTTAAATATTGTAATATTGTGATTAGTATTATATGCACACATATGCGGCAAGATAATTAAGCGGAACAAAAACATTTTTCACTGTAAGAATTTACACAGAATGACAAACATTTTTTTAAAAAGCAATTTGTTGCTTGTATAGGTTGAAACTTGCAGGAACATGAAACAAAACTCTACGTAATGTATCTACAGATAATATAACACAGATACATAAGTTGTGATAAGATGCTCAGAGAGTTCTATGACTCTTAGGTTCTTGTTGGATCAAGTTCAGGTAACAATGGGTATCTTAATTAAACTGGTAAAAACTAAAATTACACCTGATTATTCATGTTTCCAGAGTAAAGGCTGGAAAAGCCTCTGAATTAACTGACCCTCTGGCTTCCAGCTGTGTGACTGTGACACGTTTCCACGTCGGTGGTTTCCACTTATAGATGCAGTGTAATCACAGCAACAGCAGACAGGGATGACGGGGTCGTGTTTGAAATAGCCACTCGATACCCCAGTGTTCCCCTTCATACCTCATGTGCCAGGCATATTTCGATGCGGTAAATGAGAGCTGTCCTCAGATAAGCTTTGGAGGACTATTTACAGTATAGTGTGTCCATGGAAACTTGCAGGGATATGGGTGGAGCAGTAACGGTGTAACAACAAGAACAACGAGGTGTGTTCTTTCAATCAGGAACATCGATGAGATTTTTGGTATTTATTTTGCTTTTGGCAGACAGTAAATTGAAGCGGCAAACTCTGTAATTCATTATCTTCACATTAGTTGAGCCAAAACCACAATCAGAAGATTTTAATTACGGTATCTTTATCGAAAAGCATTTTTATCATTACCTGTTGTAGACAAAAGTTCAAAAAGTCCAACAAAGATTTATCACAAATTTGTTCCTCTATATTTAGCACAAACAAAAACAAGGAAAATTTGTGTTTTGTTGATTATTTTTTTGTTGTAACAATACTTCTTGGCAATGAATCTTTTACTCTTGGAAAGCCTGTTTAGTTCCCCTTAAATGATGTCACATTTGTAGGGAAAAATGCATTTGTGGGTTGAGCAGCAGAGTTGAGTATATGAGATGCACCCATGAAAAACAGTCAGTGCCAAACAGTTTATTCAGCTATTGAGTATTGTTTGGTATTATTTCCTGTAAAGTTAGAGTCTGAAGAAACAAGACATATTGGTAATTTAACAATTTATTCGTCTAATAACAAGGGCCTCAGTAGCATGTGGAAGAACCATACACAGCCACAACAGCCTGGCACCTCCTCCTCATGCTGCTCAACAGCTTGGTCACACACTGCTGTGGGATGGGGGCCCATTCTTTTGTAAATCAGCCAATATGGTTGTGTTTGCCACACTGATGGAACCCGCTCTGTGGGGGTGAGTGTTGTCATCATGGGGGGTAGAGTTCAGTCTCAAACTGTGGAGTTGTGGGATTGCAACTGGTTGCTCACAGGTGCTGACGATCAGGTGCCAATCAAGCACCTGATTGTCAGCACCTGGAGTACCAGAAGCTCAACACAAGAGTCATTAGCAGAATTTTTCATGGGCACAACTCACATATTCAACTCTGCTGCTCAACCCATTTTACAAACTAGTATGCCACAATTTTAAGGGGAAAAAAACAGGATTTTCAACGGAAATTATTGTTACAACCAAGACATAATCAACCAAACACAATTATCCTTGCCGTTGTGCTTTGTTTATATGCCGCCTTTTACTCAGACCACAGGCCTGATGAAAGTGTAACAAAATGTCACCAAAGACCTCATCATCATGTTGCAGGAACACGGTCACCGTATCAGCAACACTATTGGCAAGCCCACAGGGAACAAGTGTCAGACAGAAAAGGCCAAATGAGTATCTGTATCTGCAGACTGATGTGTTTTTAACCATGATGAGAGCCTTGGTTCAAATTTACAGGGCCGAAGGACATGCACCTCCCTGAGGAAGTTTCCAGAGAAGCTGCTCTGAAAGGAATGCAAGGCTGCTGACATTTGCCTGTCTTCAGTTACTGCACAGTTTACTTACTCCTTTATTTATATTACAATATTTTTTGCATTCAAGTTGTGAACAGTCATTTCTTTGTAGTTGAATCTATTTGTCCCATTTGTGTAACTTGTTGCTTGTGATATTAAGGAAATGAGCTTAATTATTTAGATTAATTTGGAGGTTTCAGCGCTGCTGTTTCAGTTAATCTTTAAACAAATAATACAATACAATTACAATTACAATACAATTCTGTGGCAATCATAAAAATCACTGTCAAAACATAAAAAAATATAATTGTGAATATTTAGATGAAATGCTGAGCCAGTATCTCTTCTAAGTAAATTTAATAGTATGTGGAGAAACATTCATGTTTCCTCAAAGACTTTTACAGAACATGTCTCAGAAAGGCATCGGAAGTATCAAACCCAGGAGTGTCACATATATATACCTTTATAGAATGAAAACAGCTGCTTTTCAACCACATTTTTCAGCTCCAGCAACTCAGATTTCTTTCTCTTTTTTTTTGACATGAAGGCCAGGTGAAACTCTTCGATTCTGTCACACCCGATGACAGAAACCTCTGGATGGTTTTAACACTGAGAGCTCAGATTCGGGTTATAATTCAGCGTGACCACTTTGGTTTTCTTTTTTAACCTCAGTAATGTTGACATTTTTTTTTGACAGTATGGTTTCCGTGAATATCAGTAAACATTTTTTCAAGGAAAGTGTTGACGTGGAAAAGAAGTAGAACTAATTTATGCAATTCTTTTCTTGTCTTTCTTTCCAGGATCTCCAGTGTTTGTAAACCCCCTCCCGTGGCCCCAAAGGTACTGTAAAATTATATATAAACAAGAGAGATAGAAGATATTTGCAAAATCTCATACATTTTTAAAATATATGTACATATTTATAGATGATGTGTAGACTGTTTTCCCATGTGAGTAGTTAAATTCATTTGATTGTGATTGTGAAGGTGTTAAAGTGTGAAGCAATTATAGTACTGTAATTAACCACGTGAAAAGTGACTGGTTTCATTATTTTAGCACATCGAGAAGCACAGATGTTCCTCACTCAGAGTGTTTTTAGAACTTTGAACACGTCTGTTAGATATTTGCACCCTTCTGAAACAATACCATGCAAATGTTTCGCTGCATGTCTTGATTTGTTTGCTAATTTGATTTCATTTGACAAACACTGATGTCTCCCCGTCAACCTGCTCATCACTTACTTCCTTTTAAACTATTTATATCTTTTAAACAAACTATTTTTGACAAACACATTTTCATACATGCACTGGAAGACATCAGTATTGTGTGATTTAGTTTGTTTTTGTGTGTATTTGCATGCTTTTCTCTCATATTGTTAGGGCGACAGAGCAGACATCATTAAACCAGTAGCCATCACCCGTCCATCTCCACCCCCCCACCCCCAGCCTCATTGCTCTGTGCCCTACAACAAGGTCCCCAGACCTTTTGGGGGGTGTCCGTCACAGAGTGAATGTTCTCCCTCACAGTCACTTTTCACCACCGTCATCCCTTCACCATCCTCGGCCTTCACTCCTGCCTTATCCTACACGAGTCCTCTTCCTCCTCCTCCTCCTCCTCCTCGGCCCCCGTCCCCTCCTCCGTTCTCTTACCCATCATCTGCCTCCTCCTCCCCCCCGGTCCTCGTCCCGCCCCAGCCGTCGGTGTATAACACTCCGATCAACCTGTACTCTGCTGAGAATGCGTGTGAGGTGGCCATGGGGCAGATGAGGGGCCTGTTGGAGAGTCAGGGTGCAGCCTTACCACTTCAGTTTAATGGGTGAGTGGAGGCCATCCTAACAAATAAAAACATTGAATCATTGCATCATTTTGCATTCCCCAGTTTTCCTTTCTGTTATTTTTTGCCTCTTTGCTGGTATGACTTATTCACTTTTGCCTCTAAAATATATCAATTTATTATTTCTTCCTAAATTCAATCTGGAAACATGATAAACATCATATTTTTTGTATCTGAAATTATTTCATAACTTTCATATTAGACCAAATCATTGATCTGCTATGTCTTTATTTGTTTTTTCTTGTTCCATTTTGCTGTACTTCCACAATGTCTCTGTTACTTTTTAGCAGCCGGCTTTGTACATTATGTTTATTGCAAAACTTATTTGTGTTTAAGAAACAACAACTCAAGGTAATGTTTCTCATCTAAGAAAAACTTTATGTAGATATGTCATGCAAATGATGATCATTGTGAAGTTGTAGCTTTAGTTTCAAACATCGCCAAGACCAAAGTGGATTACTGTTGTCTTAAAACAAATCCAATCAAAAAGAAATGCATTTATAGAGATAGATGTATGCAAATGTATTTTAATAAAAGCTTTTCATTTTCAGCATGGCTCATATAGTTATGTTTTTTTGATTTAGCAAATAGGAGCAGCAGCTATCTGTCGTGCCTCTGGTGCAGCCTGGGGGCACTTCCTGCCAAAATAACTGAGTTATGTAATAGAGATAGCATCTGAAAAGTTTATAAAATATCAAACTGCTGTAAAGTTCTTGAGATTGGAGTTGTTTTAAGTCAACAGTAATTTACTCTGGGACTAGCCATTAGGTTTTCAGTCTGGTCAAAATTAAACTGCTTCTCCCAAATGAGGTTGTTCAAAAAATGTTCATAATTTGTTCACAGAACCCCACTTCAAAAGAGCTGAACTGTCCCTTCAATCAGTAATACTCCACCCTTTTATATGTCTCAACAGTTTTCTCTTTATGCTCAATATAACATTTTACTAATAGATCATGTACGTTTTTTTCTGGCGCCATCATTCAGTCCTTAGCTGCCTGTTCCTGTTTTTGTCCACATAAGTTCCCTCTTCGTCTATCAGCTGCAGCTCTTGTCTGTTTCTGTCTCAACCCTCTCTTTCTGGAGGCATAGTGAGTATTACTATCCTGTGATGCCACTGAGCTGTGTATATAAAGCCTGTATTGGTAATTTAATCCATGCAGGTTTACAAAAACACAACTTCATCAGGAAACAATTGTTCAGTTTTAAACGTGTTTTAATGATTAGTCTCAAACTTGAAAAATCTGAATGAATGTTTTATTGTGGAACAAGCTCCCTTTCTCACTCACTGTTCTCTGAGCACTTTTATTAAAACGATTAGTGGTTTCTTTTTTGGTCGCTCTCCAGTGATCTCCATAACATACAGTAATGTTACACCACACACACACACACACACACACACACACACACACACACACACACACACAAGCACAAGCTGCCACAAGATATATTTCTGTTCGGATAAGTATCACAAATGACATTTATAACCATTAAAAAATATATACTAAAACTGAAGCTTTAACTTGATCTTCCTCTATCTTGTTGTGTGACTTGCTCTAATCACATAAACATTTCTATTTCAATCGTACTTTTTTTTTTTTTTCATGATCCTCTATGCTTAAACTTGCAGTGGTTGTGAAATTATTACATGTACAAAAGCTTTTTTTTTTTTGGTCATGCACAAAAGTTCACTCAATTTGCTGTTGCATAAATAGAAAAGCTTTTCCAAAACCCTTGCCATCAGTTAAATGATTCAGTACATAACGCCTCTTCTTGTTAACAAACACGGGTCTACAAAAACCAGACTGGCACCTACTAACAGCATGTGGCTCCATCTTTGCATCTTGCTCGCATGTTTTCAGTGAACTGTGTGGTTTGTTTCAGAGGGAAGTTAGAAAGAAAAAAATTGTCACCGTTTGTTTTACCTGAAAAACAAATATATGTACAGTATATATGCGATCTCTGTATTACAGTCCTTGTTTCTCTGCTTTGCAGACTAAAGCATCCGCTCCAGTCACAAAGTTAGTCACTGAAGCATGCTCAGTGTTCGTTTTCATCTCTCACTCCTCAAATGCATGAGTTCACTTCAGCTTTAATGTTTGATGGCCGTATTCTCAGTTCATGTCAGGATTTTCCCCTCTGTTCCATTGTAAAGGTTTTCATAAATATGATTTACCAAGCTCTACAGTTTTCCACATTTTCATGATTGCATTATGTAAAGAAAAAAAAATCAACAGGGCAACTGACATAGTTCGTCCAGTTTTAATCAGCTTAATTTTTTTAAATGTGGCACAGTTTTGGAACAGCTGTACATTTCCATCCTAGTAATTAATCTCAATGCATCACTGCAGCTATACCAAGAATGTGTTGAGAGTCACTCATAAATCAGAGTGATCAATGAGCTTGGTGAAGTGCAGTATATTTATAGGTGATTTATTGAGTGGAAGCCTTGGAAAACACTCTTTAGGTGTGTGTGCGTGTGTGTGTTTGCTTTAAGAGTTGATTTATTGACAGCCAGTTTGTGACAGGCGTCTCAACACTCTGTTGCCAAGCAAGACCTGAGTGTTCATGCACAAACACAAACAGAATATAGTGACTCTTAATCAGGCTTCACACCTTTTGAACCTATAGTGCATGTTTGCTTTTATCATATGATTTAAGACAAATTCTAATATATATATATATATGTATCCCAAATTGTCTCAAAAGGACCAGTTACCCTATGCTTAAAGAGTTTTACGTGATTCAAAAGCACCACCATGTGGTTGAAAATAGAATTTATTTATATCAAATTTTGGAATTTAACTTAACTCTGTTGTGTTGTCCTTCACAAATCCATGCATGTTACTTTACTGTGAATATTTTCAGCTGGTACTAATTGAAAAAAGAAGTTTAATTGAATTATTTCCTCACAATTTCCTCCCTATCTGTTTTTCTTCCATCTTTGACTCTTTGTTAGTGGACCTCAAAATGTATTGAAGTAAGTCTCACCACAGTTGCACTTACTGTAAAAGTTGTTTCACATTTTCTTTTCATTGTTTGATCTCTGTCCTGCTTTCTTCTTCTCTTTGTTACTAAATTCCAAGAAAACCTATGCAGCAACCCACAAGGTACCGCCACAAATACATGAAACAAATTGTGGTGTGACTCGTTGCTTTGACAAATACTCACATTGTTGGTGTTCATCTTCTACAGCGTGTTATAGTTTTATCTAAAGTAAACTGCACTCATCTAACAGTTTTATTTATTTCCTTCAAGTGAAATGTGGTGTGTTGTTTACATTTAGAATTGATTGAAATGAACTTCCTAAAAAAGTGGGGGGTCGGGGAAGTGTGTGGATGTGAAGTGAATCCATCCCTCTCTTCCTGTCCTTTCCTCAGAGCTCCCAGGAAACACATCGTGGACACAGACATCCATTTTTACCACGTGCCCACTCACGCTGATGCCAGCAGAAAGCGTATAATGGAGGACACAGAGGACTGGCGTCCACGCACGGGCACCACCCAGTCCAGGTCCTTCAAGATTCTGGCTCAGATCACCGGCACCGAGAACGGTAAGATACCGGCCCAACTCAGTGTTTCAGTCCAGTGAGAGTCCCTGAGTACTACATGACTGTTTCTAGATCTGATTACAATTGTCACTGATGCAACACTTTCCAGAGAATATAAATCAATTCATTTTACATTGTCCTTTCAGTTCAAAATGAGGAAGCTGATTCAGCCAAGAAGACAAAGTAAGTGAAAACTTCCTCCTTTATGTTTCATCTGAATGATTGTGACAAGACAATCTTCATTTGCTCTAATCCTTTTGATTGCATTTAAATGGGATTTTTCATTCAAACTGCTCACTTTGTTGATTCATAAAACCTACATTTACATAGCAACCAGAAAATCTGATGATCTCGTCTTTGTGCTCCACTTCTGCCGGTCAAAGTGATGCTGTGTGAGCTCTTACTGTCCGTAATGGAACAGAAATCACATTTAATCCACTGAGTCAGAAGCCAGACCTCTTTGCTCTTTTATTATATATCAGATCATAATAGGTCCAAAAACCCAGAGAGCAGTTTGGATTGTTTTCATCTGGTGTTGCTAACGTCTGATAGACCTGACTGTGTCTGTGTGTATGGGCTGGGTTGGGTTTGTAGTTCTGACAGCCTTGCTTTGCTGTGTGTTAAATAACCCATGGTGGTTGTGTTGTTGAAACTCTTGGCTCCACCTTGGTTGTGTTCTCGTGCCATGTGTGATCCATCGGCTCTCTGTTGTCGCTGCTGTGTTGGTTTGCGGTGATACATGTGATCAGTGTGTTTCTGGGATCGCTCATGCTAACATCGTTTCTGTCTGTGAGTGTCGATGCCTGGCTCTAAATTTTGATTCATCAAGGCATGAATTTTGTCCAAAGATAGTCTCCATTTTCACTAAATCTAGGTGTTTTTGCTCATCTTCAGCTTTGTTTGTGCTCACAGCTCCCTCAGCATCATCTCGCTCTCATTGTTCAGTTTCCAGAATGACTTGGTCTAAATTTCCTGTCCTTTCTGGCGTTCTTTTTTCTTTTTACGCCTGTGTGCTGGATTCCCAGAGTGAACAAGACCACCACTCGGTTAGTGATCGGACCCAAGTACAACGAGTTGAGAGACTGGCACCACGGAGTGTCTGCTCGCACCCTGAATGTCCAGTAGACTATGTGTGCATGTTTGTGTGTCTGTGGGTGTTGTTGGCTGTATGCTGGTGTATTTTTACATCAGAGTGGTGTTAAATGTCTCTATGAAAAGGTTGTTAGAGGAAAGCAACATTGTGAATTGATGACTGTAAAGAAAACAAACTAAAGGCTTCAGGCATGAGAGCTTTATGTGTTTGAGGTTGTTCTGTATTGTTTCCATATCTGTGGACTCTGTGTGTGTGTGTGTGTGTGTGTTCAGTCTTCCAGATGGCTATAACTCAGAAAGGTTTATTAGAATGCAGCTGGACGTTTTTATTGTTTAATCTAAAAAAATCATTTATTTACTCGTCGTTTGCAAGGTTTCCCTATTTTCAGATCTTGAAGGTGAGAATTGTGAGCATTTAACTATTTTAAAATTTTAGAGTTGACAAAAAGTTTACATGAATTCCATTAAATGATTCATTATTTTGCCAAGATAATATTTTATATAAGAAACAAAATCCCAAAAATCAGCCTTTTACTCAAGATCAAGCTCAAAATTTTTTGTTGTTTTATTTAGCGTTATCATTAGGATTAATTGTAAACTTTTTTGCCTTTTCTTTCATTTCTGTATATCATTATTCTGAGTTTATTTGCTCTAACAATGAATGTATGCATGATAAGAAGAATTATTAGCGGCACACTTTCATTTTACAACCCCCTTTTTTGTTTATTGGGAAAAAAGTACTTGCATTTTTTTTCTGTATCTGTATTGTTTGTGTATCTGACCGCAGCTATTTATCTGCAGGAGTGACTTTCCTGAAACCCTCGTTATTGAGACTTTTGTCTTTCCTAATGTGTACAAACGTGCAAAAAGGGCAGTTTTTTTCTCTAAAATTCTCCTTTGTGAAATTGTTTTCTCTGGGAAGGCTCATATAAAGAAAAAGTTGATGTCATTGTTAAAAAACAGAAGTCTAGTTGCTTTCTTATGAAGTTTTTAAAACTATGCTTAGCCCTTTTAGACATTGCATTAGTGCTTCTAATGTCCTTGGTTCATTAATTATAACTCTAAGGGTATTGATAGATAAATAGTATTTCAGTATGATTTCACCGGATTATACACACATTTCTCACGTTCATTTTATGAAGCATTTGAACACATCCAGCTGATACAGTATTATCTTTAAAAAACAAAGCACAAATAATGATTCTAAATTAAAACCTTCCAGGAAACAGTTTATTTTTAAGGTTTAAATACAGTATAATGAGCTGTGTCCTTGTATTTCTATCATTATCTGTAAATATTACAAAGCTGAGAGACAAAAAAAAATGTCTGACATCAGATAGAAGATTAAAATGTTAAAGAACCTAAGTTCAATATACAGCTGATGCCAATTTATACCTCCTCCAACTCAGTCTTTCCTCAAGTGCAATGATATTTTTTACGTACAGCATATTGTATGTCTATTAGAGACAATACACACACATGTACCATTGAATAATAGAATAAAGATATATATATATAAAGCATTTTACCCTAACAATCAGCTTAAACCTTCTCAGTGCTCAACTTTAGGTTGAAAGTGAATATTAGCAGTTCCTTTTACATGCCACTAGATGGCAGCACAACTTAAAGTTTTCACACTGGACACTGGACATGACAGTGAAAATCAGATAAATCTCCAACTGAAGTTATAAAACGAGCAGTAATCCTGTTCACAATTTAGAAAGTGCTGCACAACAGTTCTAAAATATAAATGAACAAAGTTTTCTTTTCCCTGAAATATTTTATCCTCATTTATTGTTTCCCGTTGTCCTCCCAGCTCTCCTCCTCTTAAGATACACTCGTCTCTCTGACGTGTTACTTTATCATTGTGTATTTTCAATTGAACCAGTCAGGTGCAAGGTTTTAATGATGTTCCAATAAAATGGTTACTCCACTTCTGACTGTAGTTGATTGGAACAAAGTAAAGTTTATTGTGACGACAGCAGCCCTCACTTTGGTGCTCTTATTAAGCCCTCTGGACATCCTGTCCAAGCAGCCCATGCCCCCAGCCTGTATGTACAACACACAGACTCTTTAAAAGGTAACTGGAGTGTGTCAGGGCAATGTGGTGATTTGTACTTTGGACTGAAATGATCATTTAGCATTTTCAGTGTATTTTCAGTTAACTTTAATGGACATTTACTTGATCCTGTTTGGAATTAATAAAATATTATCCAATAAAGTTTGATTGAGTTTTACTCTTCTTTCTTCCGCAGTCTTTTTCTTAAATGTTCATTTAACTGTCTGGAGCTCTTAAAGGCCCAGGTTTTTAATCCTGGTCTACACTGTGCACAGCTGTATTAATCATAAATTATGAAGTAAGCAAGTGAGTGAAAAAAAAGATTGTTTTACGCTATTGTCCATTGAAAACCTTCAAAATAAAAGTACCAATCTGCAATAGAATATTGGTGGGGTGGCAGTAATTACTTACTTTATTTTCAACATTTTTGATTAAACACCCCATAGAATTCCTGTCTGACACAAATGTTATTGTATTAAGATGTCAGGTTTGCAATCATTTTCATTTAAAGTACTCTCACAAGGAAGTAGTTGGTGTGAGGCCTTTAATATTTATGTATTTTTACTTTGTTTCTAATTTATTTACCAACTGATTCTGACTAATTAACAATAAGTTCAATAGAAGTTAGTTTGCTTATTTTACCTTGATGCAGAAAATAGTCTGAATTTGAGAGTTTTTATTTTCTTATTCAAGGTATTTATTAACTTTTATTTTGTATTTTTGTATAAAAATTTAGAAATGTTTATTTTAAAATCTCCAAAACTGTATAGTATAACATGGAAAGCCTTTCAACATTTTTTTGCAATGCAGCTTTTCAACAAAAGGTCTCACCTCCTACATCTCAGTTTCAGAATCATGTCATTCAGCTTTTTTGTAAAGTAGTTTTACTATTTATGTAAAAAAAAAAAAAACCTGATTTAAAGGTCTTTAAATTTATTTTTGGCCAACATAAAGAAAGGTCCCGAATCCCCCTGAACGTGCCATTCATGACTGAAAAGCCTGTGTTTATTCAAACCGTGAAAAGACACGCTCCATGTGTCTCTGTGGCGACAGTTTGTAGCAGTGATGACATTCTGTGGTCGCTGTAAAACAACTTGGCAGCATCTCACAGAGATCAGTCACTGGCTAGTGGAAAAAACAACTGCGCACGGCCAGAGTGTGGTTCGAGTATGTGTCTGTATAAATGGACAACTTTGTCACAGAGTGAGTGTGAATGCACAAGCATGGGTGGTATATAGGGTGTGAGGACTGACTCTCATCCAAAGAATATCACAGCCCTAAATTATAGACCATCTGTTGTGTGGTAGGGAGATCTGCTGGACTGCAGTCAGCAATGTTAATGGACCATTTGTTTGATGTTCAAATAAAACGAACACATTTATGAGATGCACGATACAAGTTCTTTTTTGAGCGACGAAAACTTTGCAAATGTAAACACCTAAGTGGGAGGCTGAAACGTACTCCTTTTTACTCATTTATTATTAAACAAGAAGTGTCATTATTAGGCAGTTTATGGTGCTTAAAATACACTTCAGTTATGACTAACATGAACAACAAAGAATTGGAATAATCCCTTTGATAAAGACGCATCATTATATCTGTCCTGTTTAAATCAGCTGATTACAAAACCCAGGATGAAATTAAAGGACAAGCATTCCTTGAAGGAATGCATCTCGCCTTTCACTTTTCATGCTGGGGCACTCATTCTAAATTGGGTTGACTCAAAATGTTAATCAGTTATAGATGACAACCGAGTTATTAGTTTCTGAAAGTTTTATTAAAATCCGTTCAGTGATTCTTAAGATATTTTATACAGACAACACACGTACACACACACAGACACTAGCAAAAAACATTATCGCTCTTCCTTCCACTTTGGTGGTGGATGATAAAAAAGATCAAAACGAAGAACAAATGTGATCTGTTCCTTCCTTCTGCCAGTTCCTCTTTAATTATCCCTTCCAGTTGACAGGGTCCATATGCAGCCCACTGCATCCAGACGGTCAACATTAACAAGCTCCACCTGCTTCAGAAACGACCAGCAGAGCTCTGCACCAAACCAGTCACAGCCGTGGAGAAAAAATAATCAAGTTCACATGTAATTTGCCAGATTGGCGGGGAATATTAATGAGCTGCTCTGTAATGAGCTCTAATGAATGACGAACGGGGGAGCATCTCATTTCCTGCTCTATTTGTCACCTGTCGTTATCACGGCTAATGTAAATGAATGTTGTTACGATGTTGGCCAAGATCATCTAAATGGATGCATTACTCAGTAGGCTGGCGTGATGACGATGAGGTCTATTCTGCTCTGTTAATAATCATTCTGTCTGTTGATGTTTATGTTTTCATCTAAATGAACTTCTTAAAGACATGGCCTAAATCATTTGTGATCAGTTATGACAATTATGTGTAACATTTTTAAAACAAACGTACGACGACTCGCCAAGGTTTCATCTAGTCTTTTTCCCATTAAAACTTAACTTTTCCTCTAAAATGTCTGAACATTTTTCTCGTTCTTTTCCTTTTCTCTCTTTTATCATCTATTTGACTCCATCTAGCAAAATGTCATCCAATAAACACCATCAAAATAATATAAAAAATGTTTAAACAGTGTACAGTACAACAAAAAATATATTTATGCAAGAGATGTGGTGTGGAAAAATCTGGGTTTCAAAAGATTCTCAAACAGAATTGTAAGAATACGTACAAAGTGCAGCTTGCAAAGCAAATTAGCACACCATAACAATAAGAATAATTAGGTTTCTGAATACACCCTCAAATCTGCTTGAAGCTAACTGATATACGCTGAAGAAAAGAACAAAGCTTAAAAAAGGTTGAAAAAAAAAGTAAAAATACTCAAATCAAAATGGCAGTAGAATTTGTCTTCAGCTGTAAGTAAAAGAAGTTAATGTGAAGCACATTCAGTGGCTTCTGCCGCCAGACACATTATGTAGAAAAGGATGGGCTGATAATGGAAACGATGAGCTCTGCTCTGCAGCCTGACTGTCTCCTTCCTATGGTGAGTGCTTAGATTAGGACGGCTCAGCCTATAGCCTGATGAGCTGGGATCAATGCTAACGCAACAGTCGTCCCAGTGCATTTATCACAGTTCTGTGCAAATCTCATTTTATTTGACAGTAACTTCTCAAAGTCATATGTAAACATTACATGGAAGCAAGTTCCATCTGAAATCCATTAAAATGCCTTCTATACTAATATCTAAGCATTGATTTATTCATTTAGGAATAATTAAAACTCCTAAAAGCATGTGCTTCATCAGAAGAGTGTTACTATTTTCTCTAAATTTAAAGTCTATTTTCTTTTCTTGTCTCAAAAATCGACGTTCTAAATTCAAAAATCACCATAAATCATATGTGGACAGCTGAAAAGGATGTTGAAACAGAGCATCTTTCAAACTACCAAACATAAATAAGTAACATTTTCTTTCTTCTAACTATTATTTCCGATTTGATTCACCTCATATAATCTTCTAACTAGGACTCCATCGCTCATAAACATACAGATACAATCAAATGTAACTATGACTGCAGTTGCCACAACACTTGTCTGCCATGAGTAAAAACAACCAGCTCAACACGAGGGGAGGGTTGCAGTGATCCAACTGCTGGCATGATGTGCTGTAGCTGTAATGTGTCTGGGCAGAGACTGTTGGCCCACCCAAGCTCCACCACTGACGCTCAGGGATATTCACATTCAGATGAGCATGCACATGTTGTGTAATCATGTCAGAATAACTGGATTCTGCTCAAACACTGGTTTAATATTCCTGAAAATGAAAAATAGATAATAAAAACCATGCATGTGTTTCTCACACCACTTTTAGTGAAACCTTCTGTGTGATGTGCTTCGCATGTTTAGTCTTCTGCTGTCCCTCCTCCCAAAGTTCCAGTCTGCTCTGATTTGCCAGCTGATTAAAATGTTAGAGACAAAGTAAGGATCAATCTTAAGCTACTGTCTATGCGTTCAAATTGCTTAATTACGATAAAACAATAAAATGAGGGACATCATGCCTGTGTTACAGCATATTTTAGGGGTATTAAGGGTTGTAGAGGAGCAGTTTCATTTGGGGGAAAAAACAAAAACTTTCTTCTAACTAACCTAAACTTAAGGGTAAAAAACCCAAAGCACAATTTGACATCTTTAATATTCTATATGTCTGTGTTTACCTAATTCTGGTCCTTTAAATTTGCAGCCTGGCCTTTTTTCTGACCAAACACATCCAATGGTCAGCTTGTCATAAACATCAATATAATTTTATTAATAAACATAATCATTTAAATCTGGTGAGCTGAAGAAGAGAATCATCTCAAACATCCAGGGTTTTGGGCCCAGTGCACCAGGACTGGATAACACTGGTTTGTGGAATAAAAAATGGAGGCAAAAGTCAAAAACTGTTCACAGCTTTAGGTGTAATAACAAAAACAAATAGTTTTGCATGGCCTGCAGGAGTACACAAAACAGAAATTTGACCCAAAAAACCTAGATGTTGACTTTGAAGGCTGACAGACATGAGAGGTGGACAACATACAATGACAATAAATGAAGGGACATATAAACTGAGGTTGTAATCACAAAATGAGAAGCAGGTGTGCTGATGAGTAACAATGATCCGGTGTGCTGTGGAAAGTCCAGAACAAAACAGTTCCTACAAAATAAAACAGGAAGTGAGGCGGGTAACTGAGTAAAACAAACCCAAAGGTAACCAAGACATGGAGCCAGGAGTTTTAAAAACCTAAAAAAAAAAGCCTACAGACACTGGATACATTTTTTAAAAAAGTTATAAATAAGAGTAGTTGCCCTAAATGTAGATTTGATGCAGTTTGTGTCCAAAAATTAAATGATATAATATACAAAATTGTCTCCTAAATTATGATATTTCTGGCCATTTATTCATTGTGAAAAAAATAATAACATTTAGTCTTAGTTAAGACTGTGTGCTACAAAATAGATAAGTTCCTTCAGAACATTTTTGCTGTCTTTTGAAATGTATGGAAACAATATAACATTTATTTCTTTTGAGTTCCCATGAGCTTTATGAGAACGTTGTCTATAATGTTTTAGTATCAGTGTTTAGAGATGATCAGTACAAAACCTTACAGCATAAACCAAATATATAAAATGTACTTTTATAAGAATACATTTCCAGTGTAACCACAGAGATTCATACAGTTTGTCTCTTCATAACAGCAACATTTATTGGTGCATGTTTGTTGCAAATGTATTTTTTGTTTAGTGAATGTAATGACATAAATACAGGCTGTATCTGGACTTTGTCTCCTCTCCATCTGTTCACCTGTCGTGTGTCCAAAGTCCATCTGTAATGGGAACTTTGTGACGTGACGTCATGCCTTGCTTTTCTCCACTGTTGTCTCTTGCCCTCATCTGACTCATTTAAACAAATATTCTGGCCCAGATTTTTAATGAGTCTGCTGTATTATTGCTTTTACACAAAACCACTTATGTCCTGTCCATTATTAGAGCTGTGGCAGGGACTTTGGTTTTGAGTGACACATATGGGCAACATATAGTGAATACTATTCTTATGAAAAAGAAGCACATCATAAAACTAACCTGTACTCTTCTGGCTGTAGCTGCAGTCTGTATTTAGGTTTATACCTCAACCTTTCTGCTCTGTTATCAGGCGCAAGATCTGGAGTTTGTCTGACTTGAAAACATGCATTTATGGTAGGCTGTAAGTTGAGACAGCAACACAATTTTATATCAAGGCTTTTTTTTCAGACAAAGATCAGATGTATTCTGCTCTTTAAGCAGACAGACTAAGATGTTAATATTGAATTTGCTGGAACACAGGTATAAATGTGATGTGAATCTGATTAAAACACTTAGTAGGTGGTTTCAATGTAATTTGTATTTTGTCTGTCTGTGCAGCGAGGATGCTGAGGAGCCTGGACTCAGCTCCCATGAGTCTGCAGTTGTCAAGACTATGATCAAAGGAGCTGCTCCAAACTATGGTAAACATTGTGCATGCTCTTTCTCTCATCCCCAGCCAAACATCTGATGATTTTACATTTGCTTTTTCCCTCTGTCACACACTGAGTGAGCCGCAGTTACAAATACTGCCAGCTGTTGTTATTGCACCCCTTGTGAAAACTGATTTATGAACCTAATTTCACAGCAAAATAAGTTTGTTTCTCATTAACTGGGCAGAATTATGAACAAAGAGAATATGATGGGTAACAAATGGCTTTTTTTTCTCATTTCCAAGGCTTCATAAAATGTATGTGATGGTCCAAAGCTGCCAAAGTTATTTCTGTAAGGCCTCCTGTACATTGTTTTTACAGAAACCATTTTGTGGCACATTTTACACTACATTAACTTGTGGAAGTATAATAAGACTAAAGGTGCCTGAGTTGTTTTCTCAGCTCAGGTCTTGGGGGTTTTATGCGCACCAGAAAAAATATTTTCTTAGAAAAATCCTTTTTTTAAAAAAAAAAAAAGGCCAAATGAAAAAACCAAGCAAAATCTTTTTTTAGTATGCATCAACAAAAAAAAGGACGAGGATGGGGTAGCAATCCTGTAACATGCAGCTGTGAAACAGACTGCTGTTTCAGCTAACTTGAGTGGAAAAGGGCTTTTTTTTCCAGGGTTGAGGCCTGACATGTGTTATGAAATAGGTCACTGCAGACTTTTCCCTCTCCTCATGTTTTTCCTCTAATGGCCATAAAGCAGGCCCAAATTTGCTCAAGGCACCTTGCTCCACAAGCTGAGCCGTGGTTATATTTTGTTAGAAAAATAATATTTATAGAAAGAAACTGTTGGAAATTATAAAAAAATAGTAGGGGGCTTTAGAGAGTATTACATCAGTGTCCAACTTGTTCAGTCTGGTAGTAGAGGTTCA
Source organism: Kryptolebias marmoratus (assembly GCF_001649575.2). Classification (NCBI taxonomy): domain Eukaryota; kingdom Metazoa; phylum Chordata; class Actinopteri; order Cyprinodontiformes; family Rivulidae; genus Kryptolebias; species Kryptolebias marmoratus. The sequence continues at coordinate 20,177,105 of NC_051430.1, read as the reverse complement.
GTGCAGTCTTATGTTAATTTGTGGATAAAGCATATATATTTTCATTATAGTTTGTATTTTTCTGTATACAAACTTTTATTTTGTCTCAATAGTTGTCACTACAGGGACTCAGGCTCATGATAATATAGTATTACCAGTCATGGGTTACTAAAACAGAAACCTTCAGAAATTGGCTTTGGACCAATGTGCATTGTAAAATAATAGATGTGTGCTGATTTGCACCGTGGGCTTACAACAAGAAGGATATCTGAATCTCTGAGACTTTCTGTGAGGAGACTGACTGCCCTCTCCATACCTGGGTGGATTTTCTTCTGGTTCCCTCACTGAGTTCCTATTGGACAATAGGTTCGAGTGTTTGCATGCATGCTTGTTTGGCTTTTGTGTTTCCTTGTTGGCCTCATAATAAACTGGCCTTTTGTTAACTGAGTTTTTGCCCAGGGAAAACTAGGTTAAGCTTTAGCTCCCTCACAACTCTGTATATGATTAAGCAGGTATGGAAATAAATAAGAATTTGGAAACTCCAAACTAGTCTAGTCTTTCACCATGAGTATCTAGTTCTGTAAAGTGCATGCTTGAATGATAAATCACAGCTTTACTAACAGACTGAAAGATCAGACTGTAAAATAATTTATTGTTAAACTGCAACGATTGTACATTTTTTCCAAGAAAAACCATTAAAAAACCTAAAATAAACTACTTTTTTAGAAAGGCATCAGTCAGATTTATTGTCTTTAAGTTTTCAAGTTTTAACTGAATGATGAGTCCACGCTTCACTTACAGAAACACCAACACCTCCATCTGTAGTGCTGAGCTGAAAAACCAACCTACATGTTTAGCCAGGTGTCAGAGTTTTCACAGACAGAATGTCTTGGTGGTCTGTGTGGTGGTCTTTGTGTCTGTGTGCACTGGCTCATGTGTATTCATGCACACACACCTTAGGAATGTGCTGAAAGTAAAAAATATCCAGTGTGTTTTCCAAGACTGCCATGATGAATGTGTGACTGTGACAATAGTGATGAACAGGCTGCAGGCAGCACCATGACACCTGCTGGGTGGGGGAGTCAGAAGGCGAATCATTTACAAACCGGGAAAGAAACTTAAATGCTCACAACACTTTTGACAGTAAAGACGCTTTTTTTTTTTTCAGTTTATATCAATTTTTGTTTCCAGTTCAGTAACGCAGCCTTTTGTGTCTCATCTGCCTCCTGTAGGCCAAGGTTTGATCACCCCCTCTTTTGGAAAGAAGGGAAGCACCAGTTCTGTCTTGAGGGGTCCGGTGCCCCCCCGACCTGCGCCTCAGCCCCACCCTAAAGATGAGGACACACTGGTGCAGATGGCAGAACATTTTCCTGCTGGGATGCGAACGCCCATGTGTGCCCACTGCAACATGGTCATCAGGTGAAGGACAAATATTCTGACTAATGTGAGGGGGTGGTTACCAGCTTGATAATAAGATTATATTTCTTTTTTTTACTGAAATAAAACAAGTGGCACTGAAATTTAGTTTATGGCATTGATCTCTAAATATACAATTTTATAAATTAGCAGACAGACCTAAACAAAGCCATTAAAACACAGACACACAAACTCAAAATCAATAGGAAAACCATGTTATTTATGTTTACTTGTCTGCAAGCATTATATACAGTATACATACTTTCAATAAAAAGTTCTCAGCCTATTTAAAAAAAAAAACAGCACACAAGGAGTCCTGAGGTTTGTAATGTTTCTTTTTTTTAACAAAGTCATATCATACTGGATATAAACCTTTAGGAGCAATTGTGCACTTTTTAGTTTTAATTGACAAAAAAAAAATCCAAAAGCAGTTCCAACACATGTTGAGGCTGCTTAAAGAGTCTTATATGTTTAGGCTGAATTCACTGACCCTAAATGCATTAGTTTACAGTTTTTTATTTTGTTATTTCAGAAAATCTCACAGAAATTTCTAGTGTTCTGCTTCTTTGGTTGCAGCTGCAGAATACTAATATCACAAAAAAAGGAAAAAAAAAAACAATGCTTATTTAAAGATTTTACCAAGAAAACATCAAGGATATTTGAGATGGCACATTTGCTTATCCATGTTTAGCTTTGCATAAAGGAAATTTAATTAGGAGAACATGTTTCTGTTAGAAATGACTGATCTGACTAACTTGAATTTGATAGGTGTTGGTACTTACAATTTTTCCAGTGATTCACGGGAAAAGAAAAAAGAATAATAAATTATGACCCCACAGTATTAATGAGCTAAATTAATTATTTGGTCTATTCTAAAATTATAAACACATATGCATTAGAAAATGTCCAATTTTGAGTTAATTGCTAAAGTTAATTGCTGCAAAATGTTACATATACAGGATCTATATACATAAATTAGTGTGTAAGCTAAATAAATGGCTTCACACACCACCTTAAACAAATGAAGAGAAAGGAAACATGTTCACTCTTTAATTAGTCGGTGCTACATTCAGGCACTCAAAATAATGACCTTAAAGGCCCCTTAAATAAACAAGCCTTAAGTGAAACTGTAGAACTACTTCTGATGGTTAAAGGACAGGAAAATTCCACTTAAGGTTCCACTTAATACTTATCACTTAAAAAAAAACATTCTTAAGTTTTCTGTTGTTTTTCATCTCCTAATGCAATAATAATAATAAAAAAATGATTTGATCCAAAACAAGCATTATTAAGAATATGGCTCTTGAACAGCTACAGTGTGTTAAGAGGGGAAGGCAAACATTTAGATTAGTTATATTTAAAAAAAAAGAATTCTTATAAATGTTTAACTTGTTCTAAAGTAGTTGTTTAGTCCAGTAAGAGTTGCACACATAGGTGCAAAATGGACTTCTTTTTCTTTCGTTCTCCTGCCAGCCTTTTTCTTTTGTCCGGTAGCAGACTGACCCAAACGTTATCTGGAGCTGTGTCACCCAGTGTTGGATGTCACCAGGTATCGTATTGCTCATGAGCTAACAGCTGACAGCTCGCTCCACTGTCAGAGCAAGCTGAGATAAGCACAGCGATTGTGCTCAATAGATTAGTCTGGGGTGTTTTTACTTAATCATCAGTAGATAGGGCCAAGGTGCCGTCTGAGTTAGTGGTCATGTTTTCAGACGTCTAAAGTGCGGTCCTTAAAAGTTTTATTTTCAATGGAAGACAAAAACGACGTATCAGTTAATCATTAGACACTAATTTATTATGTGAAGGCATAAATCTGATGATTGTCTGATATGATATTTAAAATATACCCGTTAATAATAAAACTAACCTATTTTAAAATCTTGTTTTCTTTAAGTTTAATGCTATGTTATGGGACACACAACTAATTGAAACAACAAATAGCTTTACTGCTACATTTATTTATGAAATAGTCATGCAGTTTGCACATTCTTCCATGTATGTGTTGGACCTGTGATGAACTGGTGAACTGTCCAGGTTGTATTCCTCCTCTTTCACAACGACAGCTGAGATAAGCTAAATCACACACTGCCATCACTCCAAAAAAAACAAAGCATGTATGGACAATAATAGTGTGGATAGATCCCAACAATACAGAACATAATAGACTTTAATTAATTAAATAGCTTCATAGTGATGTTGTATTTTACATTTAAGTGTAGACATATACATCAAGGTATCAGTGATACTGTTGAGGTGTGTTGATGATCAGACATCAGGATAATGAAAGTAATAGCTTGCATCTTCTTCAAAAGTTTTTGTTACCAGTTTTTAACTTAACTTCTCTCTGTCTGTTTTTCTTTCAGAGGGCCATTTTTGGTTGCAATGGGAAAATCGTGGCACAAGGAAGAATTTAACTGTGCCCACTGCCGCACTTCCCTGGCAGATATAGGCTTCGTGGAGGAGAAGGGTTGCGTGTACTGTGAACACTGCTATGAAGAGTTTTTCGCTCCAACTTGCAGCCGCTGCCGGGCCAAGATACTCGGGGTGAGCTCATGTGTGAAGAGGGAGCTGTAACGTTTGGGGAAATGGATGAAGACTTGGATAATTCTCATATCTAAACATTTGGATAAACATTTCAGGACAGCCACTATCTGTTTACCTGGCCTTGACATTATGTGGGTTGTTTTCTAACTGCAGCAGGAAAGCTAAAGATTAAGAGAAATATGTATGATGACCGAGACTGCAGCTCAGGAATGCAGTAACATGCTCGGATGGTGGGGGAATTAGGCTTAAAGGCCTAAAGGCTGCAGGTGTGGTTTGAACCCAAAGTGTCAAGAAGTTGAAATCACTTTTCTCAGAGCAGCTCTGACATTCATCCCTCACATGCTTTGACCTCTTTAGCCTCAATCCTTTACAACCCTCTATTTCTCACACATCTTCAACCAGCTTACAGCTTCTTAGTAACTGGTTTTCTCACTCCCTCGCTCCTAATCCTTCATTTCACTATGGCCCACCAACTTTCCACTGATTCCTTGTCTTTCCTTGTTCTCATAGTTTATGGGTGGGGAGAAAAAAAATCTGTGCATTTTAAGCCTGGTCATAAGACTGAATGAGACTAAAGGAAATACTGAAAGGTGACATAAGTGAAATAGACAATTAAACTGCATTCTTTACAAAAGTACAACAGATACAGTTACTATTGTGATGCAACAAGATTCGCCAAGGATATTTATTCTATTGATAAAACCAGTGTCAGAGTTGATCCGTAATGTTCAATGGCAAAAATGTCCTGTAATCTATCTCCAGTATTTTAGTGGGTCTGTAGTGTCTCAACTAAGATGCATCAGTACAGACCTACATAATGTTTGAGACTAATCATATTTTTAAATTTGCATCAGGAGGTGATAAATGCCCTCAAACAAACATGGCATGTCTACTGCTTCATGTGTGCTGCCTGCCAGCAGCCAATCAGAAACAACACTTTCCACCTGCAGGATGGAGAGCCTTACTGTGAGCAAGGTCAGTGATATACCTACTGTATATCCTCTGGATTTGTAAGGGAAATGCCTACAAATGTGACACATATCACACATTACATGTCACATTATACGTTGTATGTCACATGCAACAGTCACTGTATACATAATTGCCGCAGTACTTCGGAGCAGTGGTAGTTAACTGGTGGTATGCAGGCTGGATATGGCCTTTGAGCTTACACTCTCTGCCCTGAGGAGCCCTAAATTATTAATAAATCAAAACCAGTCCGACGCAGTAATCAGTTCACTCGCTCACAGCATGTATTCAGGCCTGGCTCAGAAAACCTGCCACAAGAACCACTGGGATGTTCTGGCTGTTTGGCTCCTTAGTATGTGTAAAAACACTGAAAAACAGGGAATCCATGTGAGGCATTGTCTGAGATTTGAAAAGTATAAACAACATTGAAAATGCCATTTTATTATGGTAGCAGAAATTTAAATAACTAAAAACAGAGACGTCATAATTACCAGGAACATGGGGACTTAAACATGACCCTCACACTTTCTGATCAGAAAAATCCTGGCTCTGTTGAAGATTTTATTGATGATCCCTAATCTAGAGGCCAAGACCACAAATGTGTGTGGTTTCATCAAATCTATAACTTATCCTCTTTCATTACTTTGCTTAAACAAATGATTTAGTACAACTGATAAAGCATGACGTTGAGATATATAATTTATTTAGGTACTCTAAAAAGCTTCCTATATTCATTGCATTTCTGGTAACACTTTGCAGAATGGAACATATTTCCTGTCATCTGCTTTAAAAGCATTTGTCTAATATTTTTTTGACAGTGTCATATATGCCGTGTCATCAGTTCTCTCGAGAAAAAAAGGCCTTGTGATAATCATTAAGACTGCAGTAATGGAATATTTTAGGAAAGTGATTTTATTCAAACACAAACCAATCTGGTCTGAATTTTAGCTTCTTTATACTTGCTGTTATTCTTAATCGGCTGACATATCAGTTCATAAACTATTAGTCATGCTGGCAGCTCGGTGGTGCAGAAGGTAACACTGGGATTAGTCAATCAAAACTGCCTGTAGGTGTGAAAATGAGTGTGAATGTTGTGACTGACTAGTGATTTGTGCAGAGCCAACTCTGCTTCTTATCCAGCTCCAGCAGATTAATATATATCACCAATTAACAACAAGTCATCTCAGGGCACTCTGCAGCGAAAGGATCCAATTTAATACAGATCAAATAAGTCCAATTCATTACAGTCCAGTTCAAACTATAATCAAACATGTAATTAATATCATTATAGTCCAGTTCAGTTTAATACAGTAAAATTACCAATCATTTAATGCCAATTTGCTTATAAAAGCTGTCCTACTCGAAACGTAAATAGCCTGCCTGCATGAAAGTGAGTATTAATTATGTTCAAAAATCAGTCTGTAGGTGCATTACAGCCAGCATCCAGACTAGTGTGGGTCGCTGGATATAATTAGCTCTAAATACCACTCCAGTGCAGAATTAGGACAAGTGTGGGTTATGTGTACTGTGTGTAAGCTTTTTTCTGATGAATGCCTACTACCTGTAGGCTTATGAAGGGCATTTAGTGGGTAGGAGATGACTGTACACTGTGCTGATTGGGCTGGTGAAAACTTTATCATGCTGAAATTAAATTAATATATTTGGTCTAGATGGGCAACAGTTGGTGTCTTTTGCAAACTGAGCTGTATTATGAGAAAAATTTGTTGTGACTGTGTTATTCTAACCTGGTGGATTGTCCTTATTCCCTGTCACACACTGTTTATGAACTGCTTTTTAGACTTAGTGTAATTGATATTTCAACTTTAACCAGACTTTGTCTATAGAAAGGCTAATTTTAATTGTTTTTTTATTGTTTTCCATCATTCTTCATGTCTAAAAAGACTTTTACAGTTTGTTCGGGACCGCTTGCCATGGATGTGAGTTTCCCATCGAGGCTGGAGACAAATTCCTGGAGGCACTTGGTTACACCTGGCATGACACCTGCTTCGTTTGTGCTGTAAGTGACGATCATACATCACTTTATAGCCAATTAGGGCTAACATACGTAGTGATATGATGTTTATACATGCTCATATACCTAGTTTTAAACAGTCCACACACTTCTATTCATTTTACATGGATTCAGTACAGTAAAAATACAGTAACAATAAGTATAACGATAAATAGACTCAGTATCTGGAATGATTAAAAGCAAATGACTTCTTTAAATACTTTAATAAGATGCTGGCCAGGTAACATTTTTCATGTCCTGTTGTCTTTTATTGGCTTTTTTTAAGGTGTGCTGTACCACTCTAGAGGGCCAGACTTTCTTTTCGAGGAAGGACAAACCTCTTTGCAAGAAGCATGCTCACTCAGTGAAGATATGAACCTTGGATCCTTTGCTGTTGCCGAATTCTCTGGCTGTAAACAGAACTGATGTGAGAATACTCACCCTGAATGGTGGAGGGTTCCCCTTTTAGAGGGTGCAAATGGTTGTTCAAAGTTTTAATCAGTTTTTGCCAGTTTAACTTCATTTTCATTCTCCAAATGAATATTCTACACTCACTACGTGTAGGAAAGTTTTAGAGTCAAACAGTGTGAGGCAAATATAACACCTACACTGGAGGTAAAACCAACACAGTTGTGGTGTTACCTCCAGTACATGAGACCTTAATCTTAGGGCTAAAATGCATGTGCAGTTTTTCAGATTGTCACATTTCTGTTCAATGTTATCTAATTACAGATTACTTATTATTATCAAGCAATACTTGGGATATGTAAAAATACATATCCATACTCATACTATATCGGTGCACTGCCACAGAAGAATATCAGTAAATCATAACCATGCAATCATTATTTTTTGCTTGTTTTGTTGTCTGCAAAACTAATTAAGTTCAACGATCTGATCAGCAGCTGCCAATAGTTCTAGACAAAAAAAACTTTTATTTTTATTGTGTTGCTTCATTCTTTGGTATCTGTATACTGTACAGCTATAATATATCACAAACTGCTAAGAAATTATAATATGAATGCAGCACAATACAGAAAGTGGTTGTTTTAATTTTATTACAGGCTGTACTGAAAGTCTGAAGTGATAATTAAAACAGATGTTTTTGATGTGATCGGTTTTTATTATGTTAAACTTTTATTATAGCGTATGTTCAATTAATTTTAATCTGAAATTGATTCCATGTAATGAAACATAACTGGTGTAACAGCAAAAAGATAGATTTACTCATGTAAGTTTGTAACAGTAAGTATTTGAAAAAGAATAATGCTGTATAAGGAAAGTGATGTTCAAATAAACCTAAACATGACACAATGACATAAACTAGTGACAATGTTTTCAAGTATTTTTCTGTGCTTTGCAGAATGTCAACAGCACATTTATTGGTAGAATTGCAAGTTTTGGATTCCGTACCAAGTAGTTTTAAAGATTGTGTTTTAGTTTTTATTTATTTTACCTAAAACAAGTAAAGTCTTTGCAGTATTTTTTGTTGTTCAATGATGTATGCATTGTAACAGCATTGGCCTGCAAGAATTTATGTTGTTTAGCAAATTGTATTTTATATTCTTTAGAGAAAAGAGTAAAATCTGTTTTATTTAACTGTTTGAGTAAATTTTTGTCACATTCAAAAATTGCTGGAGGAATAAAATGGAGATTATTAATATCATTCTTTTTTATACACTTTTGAAGTGTCCCCAATTTATACATGTTATGTTATTGCTGCCTAATACAGTTCATTAGTTTTCTTATACCTAAAAGAAAAGACAAATGAGCTCCATCTTGTTGGCTGGCAGTGAATAATGTGTACAACAGTAAACAAAAATATGAAAAAATGTTTAACTCCATATCTACAAATGTATGTTTGAATCTTTTGAAATTGATCCAAATTGTTTAATAATGACATGCTTCAACCCCCCACCAAAAGAAACATATTGTGTTTTTAATGTCTACTTTCAGTTCTGCTTTTATGTAACACCATCTTAAAATATTAGACCTTCTGCAAAGGTCAAATAAGGCAAAGAGGGATGCTTAACTGTACTGGAAATTAGAAAACACAATCAATGATAAAGTGAAAAAAATAATTTAAAACTATAAATAATAGGGAGTTTTTGCACTCTTTGTTCCCACATTCATTACATAACTGGTGGGCTGCATTGATGCAAACTAGGACAGGTTGATGTAGCTTCGGCTGGAATATAGTGTAAATGAAGAGAAGCATAAAAATACTCAAAAATCTTTTTAGACTGTTCTAAAATGCAAACGTGTCTTGACACTGGGTTTTGAAATGGAGAATATATGCAAAATTACTATTATTTAGCTGTTCATTCAAGGCAGAGCTTCACTCATACCCATTAAATGCACTCCCGTTGTGCCACGAATCAACCCTCCTATAGATGAGTGACTTCAAAGGGATTTCAGGGCCAGGTTTGAGTTTGACATATTGTTTGTGTGATTAGGGAGATAAAGAATGGACCTCCAGAGGACAGGCTCAAGGAGCCAAAGATTCACAGGCTACTTTTTTGATATACCTGTACAAGTAAACATGTGAAGGAAAGGAGGTACTTTATGGAAAGTTATGATGTTTTTTTCTAAAAAATTACCTGATTAAGTTTGAATTTTTATACTAACTAAACTAGTTTTTTATTGACTTAAGGAAATGGCAACTGACAAAATATGTCATTGACATTAATGTATTCTGGGCTTTTTGGCAATAGTGTGCCTCAGTTTCCCACTGAGGCACACTATTGCCAAAAAGGAAAAAAAAAATCATCCATATAAAGGAGGCTACATGACTTGTGCAAAAAGAAATTACAGCATGTACCTTTTGGTACATAAAATAACCACAAATTGTATTTGCATGATGCATACATATTTTTTTTCTTCCCTTTGTCAGTCTGGGTTTCTGTTTGGTAGCACAGGTGGTAAGGGGGGGACTTTTATACAGTTTTGCCCGTGGCTCCGTTTTTTTTCTCTGTCCTTCCGTGTCCGAGAAACAGACGGAGGCAGAGAGAAAAGCTTCAACTTCAGAGCGACTCACATCTTTTACCTGGAGTTTTTTTTTTTTTTTTTTGATGCTGCAACTTTGTCTTTCGACTTTAGAAAGCCAGAAAGCCTCCAAAGGTGAGTAAACTTTAAGTTCGAGCGAAACGCACGCAAACGGCGCGTTGCGCATTACGTTGTTTAAGCGTAATGTTTCGCATTCACAGACAGAAAAAAAGTTTGTCTGCTGGGTGTTGACAGGCTGACTTATTGACTGGAAATGTTTGTGATTTATCCTCACTGCTTTGCACTCCGTAACTCTGGAAACTGAGGAGAGAAGCTGAAGTGACCGTCTGCTTTTTGTATCCACAGTCCTCAGCACCTCTCTCGGCCTATTAATAAGTTATTAACCTGTTTTTACAGAAAGAAAACAAACTTTTATAGCCTACTATCCTTACATAACGACTGTTTTATGTTTACCTTTACTCAAATCAACATAGACCTCGAGTTGGATAAGTTCAGGCTTTGTAAAACCTCCACAAAAACAGATTTTTATAACATGTAAATTATTTTAGGTAATTTTCTTATCATCTGAATATGTGGGGACCAGTTTCATAGATTTTATTTTGCACCTTAGTAAATTCAAAGAGAACGAATGTGCGTTTTAGAGAAGAATTCGGCTCCATATTGTAGTTGTTACCCACTTTTTGATTTTTTTCAGGCAGGAAAAAAAAGAAATATTGAAGAAAAAATAAATAGCCCTTAGCACTGAACAACCTCCAGCCCAGTATTCCCCATGCACCCCACTTATATTCACAGGCATGCACACAGAATGAGGCTTTCACTCTGAGTCCAGTAACCAGGTCCAGGTGTTTGTCGGTGTGGGTTATGACAAGAGTATATCTCCACGAGTGTGTATGTGTGTGTGTGTGTTTGCATATGAGCGAGCATGTGAGAAGGTCTGTCCAGATGGCACAATACTTTGGCTCCAAGTCTTACCTCACCTCATCTGTGGGGGTGTGGGGGCAGTAAGACAGGGGGACCACGCAGGAAACACTCAGTAAGTCTGAGAGAAGCTGAGGTCCAGATGCGTAAGTAGTTATATTTTGTTTGTTTTTTTGTCAGTTATCTGTTTGCAGTTTTTATTTACTGCAAAGTGTAATCGTATTTACTCCACGTCACAAACTAACTGCACAAATCTGAGAAAAACTGCTGCGTTCTCAGTTGTCTGTGTAATTAAATTTCACATAACAGCTGCAAAGCGCTTCTCTCGATTTCCTTTCTCCTGTGCACATGTCGCTACAGAACAGAAATGAGGCTGACAGCAGAGTCAGATCCCATTGCTGGAGCATCCGCCTAGAATAGCAAATTTGTCAAAAAAACCCCTCAAAAACAAACTCAGTTTGTGATTGTCTGAAGAGATGAAGAGAACACAAGGAGGTGACAGAGAATATATCTGAGGAATATGTTTGCATGGCCCAGATGAGGAGAAATCCAGCTACAAAAAAAATGTCATGTGTTGTTTGATTGTTTTAGTGACAAATTAGGGGGATAAATCGCATACTGCAGCAAAATAATTTCTCCTTTTGTAAACATTTTTACACCCAAACTGGTATGAAAAGAATTTAAGCACTGTCAATAACTTATACCAAAACCCTAACTACTGTCCTGGTCATTTAAATCTGTAAGATCATGTAAAATCCTCATAAAGCTTTGAGATATGTAAAATGTACCTCAGTTGATCCACCCATACTGTTGTGCTTTTATGTTTACACAAAAGAAGAGAAATATAAACTGGATGGAAACCATCTTATTGAAAGAAATGTGAAAGTAATGAGCATCGGTGCAAGCTCCTATATCAATGGAATGCACACCTGTCTTCCCTCAATATGCCATAAATGCAAGCTTTATTTAGAAAACTATTAAGGCCCTCAGCTCCTGAATCCCATTATTCTGTGGAGTTAAACTAAAGAATAACATGTTCAATAAGGCAATAAGTAAGGTGGCGGGGTAATGAAAGCATGAAGAATAGTTTAGGTGAACCGGAGGACCGTTTGCGTGTGTTAAGCTTCTCTAACATCAATTTCCTCAACTTGGAAATGGAGGTGATAAGGATCAAAACTAAATAGAGATAAGGCCCTTGAGCCGGAGGCTGTCCTCTTGAAGATCCTACTCTCTTTTTAATTACAGTGTCAGTGTGATTTATTGAGATGTTCCTGCATTTGTCTTTACCTGAATTCCCAAATGAATACTTTGGAATCTGTGTTTTTCACGGTTCTTGAAAAATCTTATATATCGGAAATTATAAAAAGACTATTTCCACACTAATTTACCCATCATCGTCCTGTATAATACATTGTGTGCTACTTGTGTGTTAAAAGGCATGAAGCTCACTGAACAGTCTAATGTCCTGAACTTTTTTTTTAACAATGACACTTTACAGGACTTACACAGAAATGGACATGGCTAATGAAACTACTTAAAATCACAGATGATAGATGCAGAAATAATATTTTCTTCATTTACATTTTCCCTCAGGTGATATTATCCACCAGTGCTTTAAGGTACACAACATTTCTTAGTATTGACCTTTTCTTAGCCATTTTTAAGAGCAGTAAAAATAGACAGGAAATATGGGATGGAGAGCAGTTAAATGCAATGTCTAAGTGATATGTACTGTATCCACTCAGCCATTAAAACTTGCCTATAGCTTGTATGTACTTAATCTCAATAAAGGGCGTACTGACATAGATTTATAGTGGTCATTGCTTCTGGAAAAAGCACAACCTTGCACTAAAGACTTCTCTTTTTTTCTTTTTTCTTTTTTTTTACTAGATATAAAACTTGCACATCTATCTTAAACACAATTGACTGAGTGAAGCTAATGTGTCTGTGTGGCTTTTGTCTGCTTGCACATGGACACCATCAGATTTGTCTCTGAAGCCGGGATGACGCTTGAGTCTGTAGATGGAAATTCATCTGTTGTCTGGGTTTCTTTGATATGTTTAGACAAGTATGTGCTGATGGACATGAAACACATGGCGTGCCCTTATTTCTGCACATCACACACAATACTTACACTTAGTGTCAGTAGATTTTTTTTTTTGTTACAGTATACAAATATTCCCAGCTAGAGCATCTGGGAGTCTCACAGATTGCAATCATAAATTACCAGTACAACAAAGACGTCTATTCCAACGATTTTCTGAACAAATGTTTGATGGTCTGGAGTTTTCAGTATCCTTTTAAGCATGTGTGTTTTTGTGCACTGTAAAACACTTTAAGAGATGTGTTCATTGTCATGGCATTGAAACAATAACAAAAATCCACACAATATATATCAAATTTACCCAGTTACCATTTTCTCGTAAACACTCATAAGTAGCACATCTTGTGCAGCTAATCTTTTCTGAATTTTAAAAAAAAATCTAAAGCGTGTCTACCTTTTCTGTCAAAACAGTCTGTGAAATTGGACTGTTCTATCAAGGCTGGGGGGTTAAAATACGGTTAATGGCACATACTCTACTTTATGCATGGATAGTTTTTGGACAAAACAGTGAGCTTATAAAGTTATTTTTTCCTTTGCTTGGTTGAATGAGTACTGAACTGTTTTGATGTAATTTATAAGTGTGCCAGTGTTTTGGATATTTATTATACACTGTATGTTGATGTAGATTCTCAATCATCCAGAACAGGGGTGTCTGTGGGGTGTAAACATCGAAAAAGTTTATTAGTAGCAATTTTTTGGTTTGTTTGTTAGACATTCTTGAAGTTCTTGAGTTTCACCTCCCATCCAAGCCTTTTGGATGGGAGGTGAAATGACTTGAAGAAACAAGAACATACGTGTCTTTCTATGAAACTCTTGCAAATAAATTGGCGTATTACTTTGAAACTGAGCAAGATGTTCGTGTGAGTTTGAGTATGCGCATACTTTATATGCAGTAGGCTGATTTCCTATTCATATCAGGCTTACCTAAAAGACCAGATCAATTAGCTGCACTATGATCTCATTATCTCTATCTTCAGCTCCAGACCCTCCCTCCTCCCCCTCAGGGTAGACATTTTAACACCAAAACCCTCTGGATCTTCTGATGGGGTTGCTCTGTCCCCGTTTTCTATAAATCACTGAGGGCACAGAAGTTCAGCCACTCCTTCACTGTATTCTTCTAAGTGTTTTGACCAGACGTTGGAATCTGCACCTTTAAAATTAATGCTTGAAATGCTCCAGTCTTGTGTTTAAGTCTGATCATAGAAATCAGTAAATCAGTAAGGTTAAAAAAGCACTGCTTACCATAATACTACACAAAAGTAGTTTGGTTGATGGTATGAAATATGCTTAAATAATGATATATTAGATTAATAGTCCACAGGATCAGTTTAGCACTGTGTCCCACTGCGTGGATATAAAAACACACTACCAGCCAGCTTCTGATCTCATGATTTGGCTGTTTTTGTTAACTGCTCTCAAATTTAAGCAGGTTTCACCTCGCAGCCCCTCCTTTATTTCTTCTTCTTTGTTGTCATTTGCTTTATTTTAGGAGCTTGTGCTTAAATTGTTCACCTTAATCAGTCCGTCTAATCTCTCAACAAGTTTTGGCTGCTTTATTTGCTTGATAATGGACATTTTAATGACTGTACTGTTTGCAAAAACAGCCTTGATCCAAAACATTAGCAGGTTAAGCCCTGAGGATGAACTGTGAGGCTGCTCTTTACTTTGTGGGCCACAAATCTTTCTTCTTGTGTTTGGTTTGGCTCAATTCTTAGCGAGTAAGTAATCACTGGTCCTGTGGTTCCCTCAAAGGGGGGGGAAAAGAGAGAAATGATGGAGTGATGAGTGGGAGACTAGGGGGGGGAAATAGGTCTGAGGAAAGAATGATAACCATCTGGATTCACTTTGAGACAAATTCATCCCTCATGTCCCCCGCCAAAACTAGAAACCTCAAATTTGGTGCCTTCTTTGAAATGTTTTTCCATCAGTGATGGTAGGAATATTTGCCTAAGAGCAAGTGTCATTGTTGACCTTCAGGAAGTGCCTTATATTCTAACTCTAGAGGTCCTCTGTCTGATAATACCTTTATTTGAGCTAATACTTGAATGATGATAAAAAGGGTACATCAGAGTTAGTAATTCTTGATAGACAGTGGCATCAGGTGTCAGTTTTGTGGGTTTTCACTACTATATGCACAGAAAGAAAAAAATTACTTCAAGCTGTGGCTTCGGTAATAATTTTCCAAGAATTTCTCAGAGGTCAGACTGAGTGATGGAAAACTCTGGCTTTCAATTTTAAAGACAGGATCTATAAAATACAAAAACATTTCTACGTCCTGTGTAAACCTCACCATGTCTAGGTGCAGCACAATAAAGTCTGTAACCTAATCCTTTTAAGTTTATATATGCACAAATATGATCAGGAAGGAGCCGACTTGTCATTTGGTCAACCTGACACAGGCAAAGATGGGATTTTATGAGTCCTAATAAAGTTTTTTTTTATTTTATTTTAATGTTTGTTATTTTTTATTTATTTATTGTATGAATTGAGATCAAAATCCCTTCAGACATTTCTCAAAGACAAATAGTTGCTCTTTGGTACAAAAATACTGATATAAAGCATCAGATGGTGCTGCTTTATTGCTCTTTACTGCATTAAAATGTGTTATTCCACATTGTTGTAAGCCTGTGGCAATGATAAACACTGCTAAAAGATAATACCATGTGTGTCATTGTCAAAAATAGTTATAGTTTTTATCAGAAATAGTTGCATCATTTCTGTCACCACCATAATTTTCTGCACTAGCTTTCATTTTTCCTGTATTCTCGCTGTTTTTCAAGTCCAATTAGTAAACCCACTCCTCTGTTTATCCCAGCTTGTGCCTCCATCTTTACATGTTATGTCAGCGACCCACAGCACAACTGCTTAAATATCAAAAAGACGAATAAGAGAAGAGGAGATGAGAGAAGGTAATGAGTTACATATTTTGCTAAAATCTGGTCCAATTAATGGCTCAATAATGTTTTGTTTTGTTGTGTCTCAACACATGATCGTTGTAGCATTGGGGATTGGTGTAAAGTGAATAAGTGAGGACACGAATACACCATGAACTGAAAGCCAGGAAATACACATGCACATAAATACCATTTATTAGAACTGAGATATGTTACTAACTTGTCCGGTCTTCCACACTCATGAGTTTAGGTCTGGGATTTGTGCAGATGTCTTTGGCAGTGCAAGGGCTATAATGTGTATAATCAAACACAAAAGCCATTGGTTGAAATAATTCCCTCTCTTTGTTTCTGTCTTTTTGTCTCTGTCTCTCTCTCTTCCTATCTTTTCTTAGTTCTGTCTTGCACACAGATAAGAAACAAAATGTGCTGCCACAGATGCACTTTATCATTGGTACCCGCCTGGCTAAAATCACATTCATGTTGCTTGTGCAGAGACTACCTTCCCATGAGACATATTTTTATGATGGGCTCATCAATACGTTTCTGAAGTCGTTATTCCATCTAAATTAAACCTGATTGAGACCAAATTGAATTTAACGACTAAGATATTGAATCTGATGCACATGAAATCAAATCTCCAGTAGGCCTGTTTCTTCACTTCCATGTCCAGCAGATTTATACATATCCATTTTAAAAGGCAATTACAATGTAAAGAAGGCCTCTGGGAGTCTTTGGATTGGGTCTTATGTGACACTGTACATAATTGTATTATTTTATTGATAAAGTCAGACAGGAGGAAATCTGTTGTGGATGGGCATGTGCTGGCAAGATGACAAGTAGATATTTATGATATGCCTTTCCGTACAGATATATTATATATATTGTAAAAAAATAGTTTAGTTAGAAACTAACAGCAGGAAATAGATAGAACAAATATAAAGATGAAGTTGAACTTATAAGTCACAATTTGCTAGATACTGTATTTTTCTTTTTTGTAAGTTTGATAATGTGATTTATAAAAACAGAGCAGATGGCCAACACCAAATCAGTTCAGTCAGATCAGAGGAAAAAATCAAGTTCCACAGTAATACATTTTAGAATAAATTTTAGAGTAGGACATTTCAAGAGAGACCAGATGTCCTTAACAGGCCCCTGTAGGTTTCAAGCTAAAACATCATCAAGCAGATGACTACATCATAGGTCACACCCATACACAAACACACACATTGCACACAACACCATAAGCCAATGTCTTTGTCTGGAAAAATGATTTCATAGAAACTCTCTTAGTGCTTCCTAAAGACATTGTTTCCTTTGTGCACCTCTTTCTAAATACTTATACTAACACATGAGTATTAGAGGATGCACGCAAACCTTCTTCACATGCTCGCCAGTTTTATATTTAAAGCACTGTTCCTACAGATTTAACCCCCTGAATCATGTTCACTAAGTGTCCTGAGATGGGGGATCCTAGTTTTTACCCTAAGATCATAAGATAAATAGCTGAATTGTCTCCTATTGTCAACATAACTAAAGACATTATTAGAGACTTAAAAATGGTAGATCAACCAACTATCCCCAGCAGCTTACTTTAATATATTGTTATTCCATATGAAATAAAAATATGATACTTGACATGTTGACATCCAGTGCTAATTGGAAAATTCATGACAACATTACACTTTTTGAATATGCTGTATTCATATGAAATATATATGATCACAGCCAATTTTCCAATAAGGTTTTTCTTATTCACATTTTTTTTGTGTTTTGTCAAACAACAGAACAAGTCTATAAGTTGCTGCCATTTTGTCTTCATTTTTAAAAATACATTATTTACATTTATTTTTATAATTTAGCTATTGTTTCTAAAGAAAGTCTGTCTTCACTGCACACATGAGAATGCCAATACATTTTATGAGGAGTTTAAGTCATCAACATGTTTAGATGAATCTATTAAGGGCTTTTGTTACTAATGCCTCACCATTCATTTTTAGAGGCATCCTGGTTTTAATAATCACCAATTTTATTGCTGTTTTTTTTTTGTTTGTTTTTTTTTTTAGATTCTTTGATGGTTCCATCTTAATGATTTTGCTGTTGTGTTTTCTGTGGCATGTGTCTGTACATGTGCATCTAAGTTCTTCTGAAAGGCATCTGTTCCATGTTTTAATCATATGTAGAGCATTTAGGAAATAAGCTACAATAAATAAACTCACGCACACACCCTTGACTTCACTAGTCACCACAATATGCTCCAATATTAAAACTCCAGACAGTATGCATTCCCACGTGTTCCTTTGGTGTGTAAATCTTGTAAGCTTCATCTAAATTCCTGTCTGTTTTCCTTAATTCTATTGAATCTTGGTGACAGTTGGGTTGAAGAAAAGGGTATCTTTATAGCAACAAAAGTTGCCTTAATGTTGGGGTTACATTAGTAAAAGATAAGGTAATAGGACGGCGAAAGCCAAGTTGTCAGAGGCTCCCTTTGTCTAAAGGGAAGCACAATAAAGAACACTGAGCTTTCTAGTGTTTCCTCTAGGTTCAGGTTCTAGCTAATCAGCAGTGCACACAGGCGTGACTGTTCTGTTCCAGGGGACTGGAGATGGAGGCAGGGAGGGGGCAAACAGGATGAGGGTCCAGATTGAAATGGCCACATATGGGTGGAAGGAGGCAGAGAGTGCATGTGATTGCATGATTGAGGTGTGTATGTGTGTTACATGTGCCTTTGTGTCTGTTTGCCAGGGAAAAGCCTTGAGGGGACTCTTGACTGTGTGTCAGTTAATTCTACATGTGGATGAACAAATTTTGCCCGTGGTACCGAGTCACTTAATAAAGGAAAGTTAAGTGAGTCGTGTTTTTGGGGCTGTGTTATAATCACTATCAGATGTCAGGGTGGAAGAGAAGGACAAACGGAGAAAATGAGTCTCTGTGTGTGTACGAGAAGACAAAGATGGAGGAAAAACTGATGTAAAACAACTCAGATAGCTGCCAAAGAATGTGCACACAAGTTTTGACTTCAGTATCCTAATTGTCTGTCCTCCTTGTTTAATGCTCTTTTGGTTTTTACATTAGTTTTAGTTTTCTTTAATACACAAACTTAAAGATAAAACAGAACTTTCACTGTTCATCTAGAAATTCCAGCTTTAATCTAACAACTCATGGATGGCATAATTGATTTATCTGCATGTAAAGGTGTTCTGCAGCTATTGAGTGTTTGGTCTCTGCTTGCATTCTGCAAGACAACATTCTAATTGTTGTCAGATGGTGGGCATTGACCTCGCGTCTGGAGCCATTTACGAGGCCTGCAGCCACCTTATGAGGGAGAGGGGGAAACAAAATCTCCCTCGTCAGACTGTCCTTTGTTGTCTGAAAATGTGTGAGTTGGAAATGAATAACACATCAACTGCTGGTCATCTAATTGATGTTTATATGACAAGTTATTGTTTTGATGGTCCTTGTTGATAAAATATACTGCATTGTTGCTTCAGTTTCAGACAAACTTTGATTTTTGAGATGAGAAAAATTGAGATGGCCTCACACCGAACCCAGCTGCCATTTTAGAGACAACAAATACGTGGAATCTCAATTTTTTTTAATGTTGTTTGTTTTACATTTCTCAGAATAGCTTTATGCAAGTTTGTAAGCTTTATCAGCCAGAAAACAGTAACATCTGTCCTAAAGGCATATCAGAACTGCAGAAATGTAATTTTAACTGACTGAAATCCAAATACCATCAAACCAACAGTCTTGGTAGAGAAACAAATGGCTTTTAATGACTTCTATTAAAATGGTTCAGTTCCTGGTTCAAAAACTAGATATACAGCACATTACAAAAAACAAGGTTTAACCTTTAGCAAAATTGCTGAGGATAAAGTTATTGTAAATGTAATTATAGTTACATTGATGGTTTAACATATTGGCAAAGAAGAAAAAATATCTTGTTCATAATAGGTCATAAAATTCAGTAAATGACAAACTACACCATATTTGACATTCTGACTAAACTTGTACAAAGAAATTAGGGAATATGTGAAGGTTCTAATTAAATTACCAGTGTTTTCAAGATTATTTTAGGGATATGTTGGTGTTTAACTTTGCACGTGTTAAACTGTACAAAATACACCCAAAATGCCACAGTTTCCCAATTTCCACACAATAAACTCGTCGCTGGCGAAAATGCAAGTGTGCAATATACACATCTCACGAACTGATTCTAACCTTTTTCTGACCCTGTTCAAGCGTATGTAATTAAGCAATAAGAGCTTGTTTGAGCTAGTCCATGGCCATTCTTTCTGCTGCAGGAAATGAAGGATAATCTGGAGGTTGTGGACACTCTTTGTTGCTACAAGGCATTCTCAAGGTGAAGTGGCTCTCCTTCAATATTGGTTTTCATCCCATATGAATTAGTTTTGCATGTTTCTGTTTATTGTGCACTTCTTGTTGACCCCCTGTGAGTTGTGCTTTTGCTTAGTTATGTGTCTGTTTTTAAAGATTGTATGTCTTTAGAAGACATTAAGGCAGTGAATGTATAAATTTGGAGAAACAAACAAAGGTTACATACCAGATTAAGCTATTTACAGTCATTCATCACAAACAAAAACTTTACATTTGATTTCCAGGTTCAAAACTACTGGCACAATAATGGAATAGAGGTATTTTCAGTCCAAAACACTGTATTACATCATTACGGTTACCCCTTCAAAAGGGTTTTGTTCAACTTCCTCTACTGAAATTAAACAGTGAGTATAAATTTTAGGTTGAAAAACATTGTACCTACTCCCTAATTCTTCACAAGAGAGCGTAAATCCTGACATTTACTTTGGAGGAGTGTGTAATTTCACAGTATGCCTTGATGTAGTATTGTGTTTCTCTGTGTTTGTTGTTTTTTGCTTCATTAGAAAAGAGTAGAGGGGAGGACAGAAAAAAGGATAGGTATCTGATAACAATGTGTCTCCTGTTTCAGCCATTTTGATCTTTGATATGTAGAAGTTCATCCATCAACCTATTTTTTTTTCTTCTCTAATACAGACCCTAATACGTTTAGTCACACACCAACATACAGTAACAAACATGGTTTCCGCTTCTGTTTTAGAACAGAAAATATGAGAGAATAGGAAAAGTACTTAAAGTGATAATTCAGATTGTTTGAGATGGGGTTCCATGGAAGGTTTATGAACAAACTCAGCCTAAAGAAATGAAGTTTAATCCTGACTACATTGATTAGCTAACAGTTAGTCCAAGTTGTGCAAAGACTGAAGTGAATTTCTGTCATCTTAAAACCACTCCAGGCTCAACATTTTATTATTTTTCATGTGAAATATATTTTATACAGCATTACTTACATAGAATTCCCTGTTTTTGCGATCACAATAATCAACAGCAGCTAGCTGTAGCACATCTGGTGCATTTTGGGCCACTTTCAGCAGGAATATCATCACATTTCTTCTGAAATAACTATTCAAAGTTGAGAGTAGTAAATGGCATTGTATTCTTTCCCATGCTGCGTCACATTCATCAAGTTCAATTTGGACTTTGTTTTCAACATATTACAGTCTGATGGTGTTGAGCTGCAAAAAAGCTGCAGACCACATGAGCAGAAAAGATCTGGTAACCTGGCAGGTAAAAAAAAATGTTTCTTGTTTGTTTTTAAACACAGTTTAAAAGATACAATGAAGGGTTTTTAAAGGCACCAATGAGTCATATCCTTCAGAGTGTTGTTTTCTATCTCAGACACCTCCTAAAATTCACCTTGCAGTGATAATTTCACACATATACATGCATGTACAGACTACAGCTGTAACCAGTTCACGACTCTGTGCTGTACTTCACACCTCAGGGGCTGTTTTCTGCTCAAACAAATCACATCAGTCACTGACAAGCCCATGTCAGTAGAAATTAGTTAAACACTGTCAACTTCATCTGACAAGTTCAGCCAACAGGGGTGGTCTGCTGACACTTTGACAAGGGACAACAGTCAGAAAATACATATAAGGAAAAAATACAAGCTAAAATGAAAGATATACGCAACATATATTGTATGACAGTGATTCAACTTGTGACTTTAAATATCAACAAAACTTCAAATTAGTTGTTTTTGTTGGAAACAATAATTAACTGGTCAGAACAGATTTATACGGTTGCCTGGTGTTTATGGGAGCCTGCGGGAGTTTGCCTTAAAGAATTAAAAGTTTCCTCTTTTGTAATGTTAGTGTTGACATTACCAATACATGAACACTTCCTGGAAATGTTTTTCATTAGAGACATGCACATGCAATACAAACTTAATCACAGATGCAAGTTAAGGGACTTCTATCCCTGTAAGGTCAGTTATATATTTTAATAAATCATCTTGTGCTCCTGAAAAAACATGTTCAAAATAAGCTCAGATTTAGAACCTAATCTTTGTTGTAAGTGTGTTTAAATAGAAATAAGAAAGCAATCATATCCAAAATCATTTAAATCCTGCATTCTAATAAAACTGCTAGAAAGAAAGCAGATAAAATGTTACTTGACTTTTGAAAGTCATGTAAAGTGCCTTTTTAGGGTTTTTGTTGCACCATCTTGACCTTTTTGAAAACTATACATTATAAATGATTCATTTTTACATATTAATGGCATGACTGTAATATTTTCAAATAAATGCTAGGTCTAAATAATTTGCATTAATTGTTAATAACGGATGTTTTTATTTAACTTTTTTTTTCCTGTTAGAACAAAAAGTCCAGCTCTTAAGCTGTCGTTGAATGCAGCAGCTCTAGTTCTAATGTTTGTTGTTTACAACAGCAGTAGATCGCAGTGATACAGTCATGGTTGCTCGTTACCAAGTCAAATTAACTTGTTTTGACTAGAATTCCACATTCCCTTCTGTCCCTCAGTTTGCCCGTCCTCAGTTTTGGATCAGTGTAAGTTCAGATTAAGTCAGAAACGCAGCGTGTGAGGGTTTCACAGACTGGACACTCTGCGCCAGTGACACTGCCAGGTGACATATAAATCCCACCTTTATGGCTTCTAGTATGTTCTTTTACTGTGTAGGTCGGGTCCATGTGTGTGTTCTAACACGTGTGTGTGTGTGTGAGGGAGCATCTAACAGAGGGACCTCAGTTCAGTAATGTGTGAGCGAGGGGTAAAAGGCCAGGTATGCTGAGTGACTGCCACATTACCCTTACGCATGAATCAATCTTCTGTTCAGACACTTGACTGTTTACAGACTCACATGAATTTGATCATGTGTTTTCTTGTAATGATTTTCTAGGATTTTCTAAAGGCTCTATGGCAGTACTGTTTCCCTGAAGACACACAGAAGATGTTGGAGGATGGGTGGTTTGTAGAAGGATATGAGATTAGAGTGAAAAAATAATAATTTCAAAACTGCAAAGCAACTGATCATCCTGATTTTTACTATATTATTAATGGACTTTACGTTTTCCCTTTAAAATTTAACTATTTTAGAAAGAGTTGGATTAACTCTCTCTAGGTGATGTCTACTACATATACAGTATATGTCTTTCCTTTTAGACAGATTGTTGATACAGAAGTACTTGATAATTAAATGCTTCAAATATTTAATATGCTTATTTAATCACATTTTAAATAATTCACTTCCCTGTTGTCCCAAATAATATTTATAAATTTAATTTCTTCAAAAAAATCTATATGTAAAATGATGAAACAAGAAAATCAATGGATACTTTCATGCGAATAAACAAAAAAAACGACATTGTTTTAAATAACTGTTTTGGTTTTTCATGTACAAGTTTTTAAGTTTCCAAGATGTACACAAATGCATCATACTCATAAACTTTGATGTACTAAATTATGTAGATTTTAAAACTTACAAGGTGTTCCCTAAACATACCTTGAAAACACAAGTGTTATTACAGTAAATCCCACAGTTACATAAATCATTATAGGAACACAATGCAATTCAGAGTTTTTGATTATTTATTGTATGTAGGAATGACTTTTACCATTACCATTTTTACATGAGAAAATTGATGTACTTTAAGCAGCTCACAGCCATGGTCAGCATTAAGCTGCTTTACAGGACAAGAAAAGTAGTCATGGTTTGTGAATAGTTCATTGCTTTTAATACTACTTGCTTTTATTGAAAGCAGAAGTTGACAAAGCAACAAGGAGTAAGTGTAGGTCAGTCACCCAACCTGTCAGTGTTTAAGCTGCTTATTGTAAAGCAGAAAGTAAATTGACAGTTTGTAGGGACCCAGTGAAAGAAGGGATTTTAGCTGTAATTTGCTTCGCTGATCCTTTGTAGAAAGAACCAACCGTCTGGCACACAGCCTGCCCCTCGCCGTGACACGCCTGCTTTTGATACCTGAAGACTGAGCTGTAAACTAACACTCACAGTGGCATTTTCTGCCAAACCATACCTGAGATCAGATGTAGACTGAACATGTATACCTAAAGGCAGCAAACCTAAGTGCTTCAGGAAGCTCTGAATTTAATGCAATCATATATTCAGTGTTGACAAGATCTTTCCTCTTATTTAGCACTACTGTCTGCAAGAAAACAAAGATGCTGTCTTTTTATTACATAGGTTATTTTTCTTCATTGTGGTCAAACAGAAACAGATGGAATCACTTGGACGAACTTGTTCACTTTCTCTGACAAACAGGACCTTGTGGATGTCCTTGGTGTCCAAACTTTTTTCTTGATTTTAATATCGTCAAGCTGAGTTTTAGATTGCTCTAAGCTGATATACAGTCTCAGATCAGTCTCTTTTAAACAAATGCTCTCTGTCTTTAGTTCAGAGCAGCTTGCCAAGATGAGTCTAAGTAATTAATCTTAGCCCATAAATCTTCCTTTCTTCTTGAAATCAAGCCTGATCATTGTCATTTTTTTATATTCTCTTTCTCAGTTTTGCAAAGAAACCCATGTTTATTTTTTCTAATTACTGAAACTGCATTTCATTGTGATCTGGACAAGGCTTGTGCAACCTGAGAGTTATTAAAGAAGAGGGTTATATTTTACAGCAGCTGCTTGAGCTAAAAGAAGCATTATCCTGGACATTTTTGACCCACGGCAATTACAAATGTCACTTTCTTGTCGTTAAAGGAATGGCACTTTTCCTGGGGTAAATATAATACTTTTTTTTCAGTGGTTGTGGTTTGACAGATGTATTAAAATTTATAGACACTTTGATTTATGAGCAATCTGGTCATTTTTTAATATCTAATGTGAATTGACCTCTTTGTAAAACAGTGGTTCTGACTATGGGGGATAACATGCACAGACAGACCTACGAGTCAGACGTTTGCTCTTTGTGCTGCACACACACACTCACACACATAACAGTGGACTGGTTTATAGAGTGGCAATAAAAAGAAACGCTGTGCGAAATGAATCCAGTGTGAGTTGCAGTTTTCTGAGGCCATGTTTTCTTAGAGATGAAGAAATGGACCCGCCCGGAGAGTTATGTTTGTTGAAGGAATTTTTATTTGAGTTTAATTTTCCAACTCTACAGGTGGGGATCTGTACAACCTGACCCTTCAGTCACGGCAGCACTGCCATTAAAATGGAATCCTAGCCAATAAGTCATTGTGTTTTTATTACAGAACACAAAATATGACAAACATGCAATGTAGGATAGGTCATTATTTTTCAGTAACTCAATTTATTTCTCATTTACCTTGATGCTTCACATAAAAAGACAAATACATGCAATTTATCATAAGGCACCATCATAAAGAAAATTTGAATTTAAGTTCTAGGTAAGGAAAAAAAAAGATCTCATATATTTCTTTTTGGGAGTTTTGTTAATCTTTTTTTCATGACTGACTGAAGTTGTGCTCTGTGGTGAAATGTCAGTGGTTTGCAAAAACAGGCCCTAAACCCACCCTCAGACGTCAGCTGGTCAGTGTACCAAAGGTTATTCCCTCCTTATTTTATTTATGTTGTGTGTGTGTGTGCCTGCAGGTATCATTCAGGTGTGTGAACATTGGAACCCATGAAAGCAAAACCCGACTAATATCAACCCATCATATACAGGTAAGAGCAAATGAATCACACATGTAGTGGATTAGAACATACTTTATTTCCCTATGAAATCTTGTGGAGTGGAAGTATAAAAAAGCAACTAAAAACTTATAAAAACTGTAACCCACTTTCCTGTTCAGCATTCTCTTTACACAGCAGCTATGATCCTTCAAGTGGGAGTCAGGCTTTTTTTGAGACCATTAATACAGTAACAAGAGATTTCCATGTATGCAGTATACCCTCCGAACCCCTCATAAACATATACAGTATATGCAGTATATGTAATGCACATATAAACTTGCATGCACATACTCAGGTGTGCTGGCAACAGCCTTTGTCAACATGATGAGGCTCTGCCCTGAAAACAACTGTGGACTGAGGCCACGTGCCAGTGGAATGACGTGTGAGTGTAAATAAGAGAGGAGAGGGAAGTTGCTACTGAGCTCATGAGCTCAGAACTGGAAAAAAAGCCCTGTGCTTTCCATCACATCTCACTTTAAGAACTCCTGTTATACATTGTAGTTGATACCAGTCAAATCTGACATTGTCATTTGAAGGAATAAACAAATCTTGTTTTTGGCATTTCTTTTGTGAGCAGTCATGTGACCTGAACACGATTATGGTTCTTTTTCCATTACATCAATGATGTGCAATCCTGGTCCTGGAGGGCCACTATCCTGCATGTTTTAGATGTTTTTTTCTGCTTTAACACACCTGATTTGAATGACTGAGTGATTAACAGGCTTCTGCAGAACTTGAAGACCTGCTGAAGAGCAGAGAAACAACTAAAACATACAGGATAGTGGCAGCAGATGCACCAAAACTGTTCAATATATATTGCAAAAAGTTCAATATACAACTAATGTGTAATGTACAACTCAAATCATAAAACTCTCATCTCTGCCCACACATTGCATATTTTAGGACTAAAGAATATGTGAGAATCGTTATCAACTGTGAGCATGTATTTAAATATGTCTTTTTTTTTGGCTGACTAAAGTTGAGTTAGTAAAATGCTAGCAGAACTGTAGAGAGAAAATAGCACTGGTACTGACAGTATAACAAATTGTTTTTAAATGCCTAAGAATTCCTTTTGTTTTATCCTTCAACAGGATAATTATAAATTCCATATTTTCAGTACCAATGTTTCAAGACAGCTGACATCATAATTAAAGTCTTCACCACAGGTATGATGTCGTGGGTTTCATGTAATTGTCTGTAAACAAAGTAAAATTAAGATCCCAAATAGCTTTACTGTTGTTTTCACTGCTTCCAGAACATTATCTCAGTGATTTTGTACAATATTTATTTGTGGTATTCGCCATGTTTGTTGGCTTTGTCATTCAGAAATTCTTTACTTGTTTTGCATTGTGTTTTTGTACAATCGTTTTAAAGTTTCACTTTTTTTCTCTCCAAGTTTCTTTTTAATACTGCATCTTTAAAGTAACTGAAGAGTTTTGTGACTTTGAAACCTATTATTATAACTGACAAACATTTAAATCAATTATATCACAAATGATTGTTAAATCAGCTTAAATCATAAAAAGTTCTTAAAGCTGCTGGAGATTATTATAATTATGTAATTACTATAATCTGAGATATTCTTACCAAAGGGGAGCAGCTACAACACACTTTGGCAAATTAAACTGACTGACTAAATTATCCTGATGCTCATTTTGCCTATAATTATAAAATATTTGGAAAATCTTTAAACCTCCTGTAACTCTAGGAATTTAAAATGAACAATTTGAAACAAGTAAAGATGATGTTAAAATAAGCTTACAGTTTGAAAATCATACTTCAAATGAGTACACCATATTAATGTTTAAATCACTGTCAAAAATCTTTAAAAATCCACCAGAAACATAAATACTAGCTTTATAATCTACACAACATATGGTATGGGCTGCATTTTTGTCCCAAAGAGGACACTGTACTTGACACTGTTATTGTTTTTTATTTTTTTAATCTTTCACCTGTTGCAGTCTGACAAACAGTCTCAGTAATAAGGGTATGGGTTAGTTTTCTTACTAATATTTCATATTAGGTAAACCATTTGAACGTTTTCCTCCTGTAAACAAACTGGCAGTGGAAGAAAGGTCATAAGGCTTGACTCAGTTGTTCAAGTTTTATCAAACAGAACAGACAAATCATGCTGTGTGAATAGCTGTGTTGAAGTTTTCTAAAAGCACCCGTTGTTTATCTGCTTCAGTAACTTTCTAGCCTTCAGCAGCAGCCGCACCAGAAAGGTAGTTAGTGTTCTAAAATGGGGAACAGAGGGCTTTGTTCTAATCCCTGTTTGGGATAGAAAGAACAGACTATAATAAACAGCTGCAATGAGACACCACTGTTTACTAGTAGTGAGAGAAACATATTCACGATGTAGCAGTGTCATTTCGAGAGGCATTCAGCTGTGGTGAGACATTATGCAGTGATGAAAGTAAGCAAGTGACACCAAAAGTGTAGTTTTCCCAAAAACCTGCTAAAAGATTGTACTCAAGGTGTTGAACTTTATTACATCATGATCACTCCTAAACAAAAGTCAGGTAGGAACTTGTATTTGTCCAAACTATGGTCCGATGTCAAGCTGATTACCTACAACTCCCTACAGTCCGAAAGAGCCAACGCAGAGAAATTAGGTGTAAAATTTCTCTCTCTTAAAATGATACTGCACCTTTCTACTAATTTTCCTAACGTTCAAAAAATATTTGCAGTTCTCAACTGACAAGTGAAAATTGCGATGATCTCTTTTCACTTTTTTGTTGTCATGCATTTTTTTTTTTAAACTGCATAAATCACATTCAGCATAACTACATGTTAGTTAACAGTCTGTCTTATGCGAATAGGAGCAGGTTAGTTGTCCTAACTTTATATCAAACAGTCAAACTCAAAATTACAGCCACATCAGATTTTATCTTTTACAGAAACTCTGAATTTTATGAAAAGCATTATCAAAATGTCAGCTGCTGGCAAACAGCTAAGTAAGTTACTTTGATTGACAAATGAACATAGAAAAAAAAACCTAAATTTTTGTGCATCTTCTTCAAAAATAGACAGAGTGATAGACGTGAAAATACATAATAAGCCAACAAGTTTAGGGTACATGGCTATTTCTCTTCCTCCTTAGTGTCCACACAGACACACACGCGCACGCACACGCATACACACACATACACACAGTAAAGATATTGCCTGAAATACCTCCAGTGCCGACCTTGAGGGTGTTAGCTGTGTTGACGTCTGTTTGGACCATGCTTCAATTCCTCAGACTGCTGCGAGGTCACATGGGTTGACATCAAAGGAAAGAATTTCTTCCTGGGCGACGCTGAGAGCTTTGTGTTTATTCTAAAACTAACTGTCTCACCGTCTGTGTTTCTGTCTGTCTTTGGCAGTTGCTGTCTTCGTCCCTGCCTGCCTGTTTGTCTGATTATCTTTGTTCACCATCTGCACAGCTGGCTTTTTATTACTCTTTCGTTACATCTGGATCACAGTCACTATCTTTGTTTTTACTTCTCTAAGGTTCCTCCAAAGATATTTAGGGGTAAAAAACATCTATACTTTATTTGTAAAGACAAGGATTTAGTATTTACTTCTTGCTATTTCTTTACGTTATCAACCCAGTGCCTATTAATGTAAAGTAACTAGATCTGGCCAGATTCTTTTCACTTGAATGCCATTTTGCAGGAATGGGTGATTGCTCAATTTCTCTCCATTCTGTTTGGGTTAGCAGCACTTCTTTAAACCGCAGCCAGCTGAAATCTTTGCAAACATGCAAAGTTGGTCTGTGTGGTTTGGAGTGTGCTGCACCTGTCTCTCATAACTCATTGTGTTCATTTTCACACAACAAGTCTGGTCAGGATAAAGTGGTTTGTGCTTCGGTTCTTGGCTACATATCAGATCGTTTAGCAAAATACACATGCAGGTGGAAATGAGAAACAGAACAATCGGCCACAACCAGTGCACATACAAAGAACAAATGCCAATAAAATGGCTGCATAATTAATGTCGTTAGTTATGATTACAGGCAACAATGCTAATTTCTCTAAGAAAAAAAAAAGAAAACGAAATAAAAGAGAAGAAAAGCGCTGATTGACTGATTGTCTTGTCAGCTGTGCCTTCACAAGAGAGTAATTCATGTGCACAGTTAGCTGTGAGGTTTTTTCCCTCCAGAGATGTGTTTTGTTTTGCTGTCTTCCACTGCAGCCAGATGAATGGCCACATGGAGTGGTAGAGGGGGGTGGGAGTGGGGGACCATTGGACATGTTAAAGGACACCTGTGGGGCTTTGTGGGGCCTCCTCATGATGGACGTGGTTCCGCTTCAGGTGGCAGTAATTTTTCTAAGACATGGGGAAAGCAGTGGGGCAGCGTTTTGTGCTTGTGTGGTTTGCATGCATTGAATGTGTCTGCTTTTGTTTAGCAACATTCATATATAGAATATATATCTCTAGATAGATAGATAGATAGATAGATAGATAGATAGATAGATAGATAGATAGATAGATAGATAGATAGATAGATAGATAGATAGATAGATAGATAGATAATTTGTAGTAGTTTTCTAGATGTAATACTCTAGATATAGAGTATTAAAGTTTTTACTTAATAGTAGTAAGATATTGCTTCAGTAATCAGTCTCAATTGTCCTTTTGTTTCTCCTTATAAGTAAACTAATAGACAGTTTGGCTTTGCATGTATATGAGTGTGTGTGTGCAGGGGTCTAAGCCATGAGAACAATATTGGTTATTCTAGAAGATTGGCCTATGACATTTAATAACAAACTCCTGTCCTCTCAGCTAAAATACCATGTGATCCAGCTCGGTATCGGGGAACAGGCGAGGCCCCGAACTAGTAAAACACAACTTCTCATACACCGACATGCAAGCATGCAGGCACACACTTGGTTCTAGCCTACAACAATGCCACATTTGTCCAACAGCTGATCTCCATATGATAAGAGATAAAAGAATATTAGCCAGAACAGCCACCCACACACACACACGCATACAATCATGTCCACAGATGGTTATCGTATTTACATAATCATTAGTTGTGGGTGAAACTCTGTCACGATCTGTGTGGTGCTCCCTCTGGTATTAGAAGCAATTACTGTTTCAGAGAAAGACCTGTTTATACACACCCCCTCCCCCCTGCGCACACACACAGAAAAAAAAAACTATGGATGCATGTGTGCACAGAGGAATCCACGCACGTGTTGAGTCTCAAGTCTCTCTTACTGTGGTGGCATCTCACTATTTATGTATTGCAATGTAACACTGCTTAAAACTGTACATTATTATTATTATACATTTTTTATTTATTTATTTTTTACTTTCTGGGATTTTTGTTAACAATAAAGTCAAGAAAATTGAGAAAAGTTTTGTTCTCAACTCTTGTAACAATAGTGTCAAAGTTTAGGTAGGTGTGGGTGATGACTCATATAAATGTCACATTGTCTTTGCATTGACTTTCCAGTTATTCTTATTTCTCTTTTTTTTTCTAAAGCGCCTGTTTTATTTTCCAGCAAGACTATATATGACTGTACCACCCACTATATCACTATAAATAGCCCTGAGAGTATTTTATCGGTCTGTATCTAATTTATTAGAAGTTCAATTTCTGTCGTACTTTCCTGATACGGGGCAGCGTTTTGGGGCAGTAGTCAGTGCTGATGCCTCACAGCACGAAGGTCGAAGGTTCATGAAACAAAAAGCAGTTTGTCTGCCTTTTGTTCAACACATGGGATTGTTGTTCACATCAGATAGCTTTCTGTTGTCATTTGTTTCTTTCTGCTCCTACTTCATCCTTTGTATCTTTCGCTGTAGGAGCACCAAGACTTCGTTCTCAGTTTCTTTCTGCCGGGTATCAGCTCATGTTAGTATTAAGATTATCACCAACAGTTACAAGTCAGACATGTTTCTACGTGTCAGAGATGTTAGTTTGGGGTGCAGAGGTCACCCTGAGAGGTCAAAGTGTCAGTCTAATGTTTCAGCCTCAGAAGAAGTCATCTGTTACACACTGAATGGACCCTGTTTTTCCAGGAGAGAGACAGGGATATGGTGGGATTCAAGAAAAAAAAAGACAAACAATAGAAAAGAAACATGAAGAGGAGTTGATATGGGTGACTAGCTTGGGGGTTGGGCAACAGAGGAAATAAGATTAAATGTTTTCAGTTAACAGGATTATAGAAATCCTAAGAAATGTGCTTGGGTGAGGAAGTGTGTAACTCATTGTAAGAGAGAGTATGTATGTGTGAATGTGTTGCAGTATTTTGTATTTTGTCCGGCAACTTTAATGCCTGAGTGATGATACTTGTAATGGAGGAGTGTGAATGTCTACATGAATGAAAACACGTTTTGTGTGTTAGTGTTTGTGCCTTTCTCAGGACATGAAAGGTCTGTGGTGGTCACACAAGAACCCAGAGTGAACTCAGAGATCCCTAAATAGTGGCTTCTCTATATTTGGGAGCTGGACAGAGACCACTGACCCTACCTCTGACCCCACACCTGCCCACTGTGTGTGTCTGGGAACATGATTATGGGGGGATAGAGAGGAAGATGCAAATAAGTGTGTGTTCGTGTGTCTGGTTTAGTGTTTCCTGTCTGTCAGTTTGTGTGTGTTTCAATGCAGTTGGCCTATATAGTAGTGTGAATGGCAGTTCTGTGCATTTACAAATGTCCAAGTCTTTCTGGGGTCTTTCAGTTTATTTAGATAGTAAAGTTTGGTATCTTTTCTGTGGAAAATGTGGAAAATTCTATTGCAGCAAAATGTTTCTATTTTGTAATATTTAAAAGTGTATTTTTGGTTTCAGTTTAAAGTTAGAAAAGTTGGACCCTTGTTGCTCGTCAGTGTGTGCGTGTTTGAATGTAAAGACAGCCAGCAAATGCGTGACCAGTCTCTCGGTTCTTGTTCCGCATTTAGGCCTCAAAGTTCAAGGGTCAGGGGGGTCGAGAGCTGGTATAAATGACTGCCTGTTATCAGGTGGCGAACAAAAGAATGTGTGTGTGTGTATGTATTTAAGAGAGAAAAACAGGAAGTAAAGATTGATGGAATGACAGAATAAGGAAAGAGATGAAGTCAGAAAAATTGGGATGGATGGCAACACAAACAGGAGACGGAAATAATCAGGCAGGCTGCATTACACAGTGTAGCATGTTTTTAATTCTCATAATTCGTTTAGCTGTATTAAGTAAAAGATTAGCTTTTTAAAATACTTTTTGTTCGAGCATCTTAATCACTGAAACATAAGAGACAAAATGGTTGTACTAAAAATGGATCTAATAACACTTCATGACTCCAAAACCAACAAATAAACAAACCTCTGCCTTCATTGAATGTCTTATTCAAGTATTTTTGTGCCATTTGTGTTTTTTTATATTAATGTAAGTTAAGGAAATGCCCTGCAATATAATAAAAGAATATTAATGAGTGATTACAATGTCATATGTCCAATATTTGAACTTTTAGTCAGAGAGCCCTTTGCTCTAACCAAACATGATAGATGAATTAGAACTGACTGCACAAATATTTCCTTCTTTGTCAGTCTGTTTTTGGGTAAACTGAGATCTTTTAGTTTTTCTTTCTGCACCACCCTTTTAACTGTCTGTTTTCAAGCTTAGATTTCAAGTAGACTCTTTTTTTTTGCCAGTATTTTTTCTCCGCTATCCATTCTCTGTAACCCCCACTCCTTCCCCTATTGTCTGTTTTTCTCCCTCATTTCATGACTCCCCCTTTTTTCCCCTGCTAATTGCCACCCTGTTGTAGCATCCCGGGAGCCGGGAGCTCATTAATTGGTGAAGAGGAGACAGGTGGCGCCACTATGTTGTCTTGGTTCTTGTTCGCTGTGTGTGTCCATCTATTGTAGTAAATGTTGTGTTTGCAAGTGCACTTTTTTTTGATGAATTTGTTATTGTATTTGTATGCATTCAGATCTTGAAAATGTGTGTGTGTGCATCTATGGTTTCTATATGTGAGTGTGTCTATGTGGAAAATGAGTGTGTTCAGTGCCCTTGCTTGTTAGCAGCATAGAGCCCCTTCTCACTGTAATCTCTTTGTTTATGCGGTGTGAAAAGGGCCTGGCAGGGGCATGAACTCCCCACGCTCTTATCCCACTGTGCAACTCACCCCAAGTAGACCCTCATGCCTCACCACCACTAGTTCAGCACTCGCATTTGTCCCATCACCTTCCTCATCTCACTCAAATTCTGTTTTTCTTATTGTGCCACCTTTTTGTTCATTTTTCCTTAACACCCACACTGTAATTTGGACATCCTTTAAGGCAGCAATCAACAAAGATAGATAGATGGTAGGACACCACAGTTTTGTATCATGAATGGACTTGGACAAATTGACTGCTCACTGAGTTCAGTACCTTGGTCAGTAGCTTGCTAGCTGGCTGGCTAAGACCTAACCACGTTTAAATATAATAGCTTTAGAGAAAGCATTGCAACAACAAGTACTTACTACTTGTTTACTCAGCCTGAATAAAGAGCTTTTGTTTTGGCAATTTAAGAAACAAGAAAACAAGTCGTAAGCAGGTAAACATATAATTTTGGATAGTTTATTGACAATCTAACAATAAACTTTCTGCTAAAAGGTCAGTAGCTTGCTTGCTAACTGGCTTAGATACTATAACTAGAGAGAGGACCTGAAGCTGGAAGTTGAAGCCACCATGGACAAGCGGCCCCAGTGGCTAGCAGCAGTAAAGTTTTTAAGTCCCGCCCCTCCATGTGAAGCAACGGGACATCTGCCTCACTAAAAACAAAAGATGCACTTCAGATTATTTTTTTTCAGCTGTTGATTTTTGCTAATCAATGTAGCTCTTACCTTGCTACTATATGTTCAAATTTTCATTTTAAAACTTGTTTAGTTTCAAATAATTGTTTGAGAAAAGTCTCATGTTAGTCTGCGATTGACAGTGCCACAGTGTCTTAGAGTGTTGGGAGGGTGTGTAGGAGGAACTTTTGTATAAAGTGTACACACATCCTATGTGCACAGCCTAAAATACAACATGGTGGCACTGAAAAATTGACATTTTGGCTTCAACTTTGAAGAACAGGAGGAAGCGGAGATGCTTTGTCTATCTTTATTATTGTCAGTGACTAAGACATATCCTTTATAACAGGGGGCCAACCCTGGTCCTCGAGGGCCACTATCCTGCGTGTTTACCTTGTTTCTCTGCGCCAACACACCTGATTCTGTGGTTAAATTACCTCATGTTCTGCAGAAGCCTGTTAATCACCCATTGATTTAAATCAGGTGTGTTGGAGCAGAGAAACAAGTCAAACATGCAGGATAGTGGCCCTCCAGGACCAGGGTTGGCCACCCCTGCTTTATAAGGTAACATTCAAATTGCTTTAAGAACAAATACTACTCATTTATTCATTTGAAATTTAAAAAAAAATATTGGTTGTAAGTGAAAAACAAGTAAAATGCAGTTAGGCCTAACATTTAGGATGATTCAATCTAACAGCTAACTTGTTACTAGATCAGCAGCTTGCTAGCTGGCTAAATCCTAACAATGTTTAAATAGGAACATTTTATTGCTTTAATCATATACAAACTTACAATACAGACTAGTGAGTAATTTCATCATTTGTCATAGATAATTCTGCATTAACAATCCATTTATAATGCTGATTTCAGACAAATTACATTAATTATAAAAACATTGGTGAATCATGGTAATACTTCACAAAAAATGTTAATGTTATTACTGCTGTTAAATTGATTTGAAAAGAAAGATTTACATTTGTGTACATCTTTTTAAACTTATTTTGAATAACTTTCTTTATTATTAGTTTCTTCACATTTTTTTTTGCATTGACTTTTCATTTATTCTTATTTATCCTCTTTATTCTTAAGTGCCTGTTTTATTTCTTCCATCATCCTAACCTCTGTTTTGTAGCCTGTCTTCTACTACTCTCCTTTGAAGTACTCAGGAAAACTAATCCTGTCCCTGACAGAATGTAACTAATTGTTTAGTAAAGTCTATGAGGAAGAACACCTACAAAGCTGCAGTGTTTTGCCTACCAGATGGTGTTATCAGTTGGTCAAACTGTGGCCTTTTGACAGGTCTAGAAGAGGTGTCATGAGCAACAAAGTGTGACTAATTTAGTGGTTTGTACTTGTATGTGTGGGCTAATGTACATGTCTTTGTGTCAGTGTGAATTCATGTGTTGCAGGTGTTGGGTTCACAGAAGGTTTGTAGGTCAGGTTCTGGCCCTGGTGTCACCTTGCTGTTTGGCCCTAAACAAGTAACACAGGGATTCTTCTTTTCATCTGGTCTTTTCTCGTTTCTTCTCTCAACTTTGACAGTCAGGTTGGTTCATTTTTCAGATAATTTGTTGGCACTCCACATCTATCACACAGCAACCAACACTGAGTGCTTTTATTAGGCTGCACTATTCTTGGCTTGAGGTACAGTTTGGCCCCAGAAACACGTGTAACTCATATTAGAGTGAGGTCCCACAGTCTAAGGTCAAAACCAAGTTAGTTAATTGGAATTACCAGAACTACACAAGTGTTTGTGCCAATGCTTATTAAAAATATGGCAGATGCAAATACATCTTCAGATGTTCAATTATGTAGGTAAATTGTTACAGACAAATTGCTTGGCGCCACTTGTTTAGTACTAATATTTAGCAGCCAGATGATCTTTTTTATTTTAACAGTAGCTTCAAAATGCTGCCAGTGACAACTCAACAACAACACCACTTGATGTGCAATTATTCTGCCTCATGACAGGCATGTGCCTCCTTCACAGCTTATTTAAGTGCTGCCAGCAGGAGTTCAGTAAGCTGCCATTCAGTTCAGAAAACTGAGGCTTCTTTAGTCGCTACAATTCATTTGAAATTTAAATCCAGATTTCAAAATCTGATTTTCATTGCACATTTCAAAGAATTCTTGAAAACAGCAAATCATGTTTGTGCTGAACCCCTTGTTTAAAGACACAAAGACCCAATTGTTGTTATAGACATTGCATCCCCTAAAATTATGATAAAAATTACGCTTTTGTTTACTCAAAAAACAATTCCAGTACCTAAACTGTACAATGCCCAGACTTTCTCAAAATGTTTTCTTCCATTTCCTCTATATGTATCCTTTTTAATTTTATTTATTTATTTTAATTCTACAAACCATAAATTAATTCTGTAAAATACCCCCACCCTTTCACAGTAATAATGTAATTGAAGCATTTATGAAATGCACAAAAAAGCTTCTCTTGTAGAAACTATTTGCAACAATCTGTTCAACAAAAGAAAATGTTGGAAGAAAATAAATTATACCTTTGGAGGATTCTGTACCCTTTACCACTAAATTATTATGGGCTTTTTTTGCACAACCTTGACATGTTTAGACTTGTTTAAAATTGTCTTAAAACAATTTAATGAGATTCAATTTAGGATTTTGATTTAATATTTCCAGAACAATCCTTTTATATTTTTTTTCAAGGTGGATTTGCCAGGACACTGAGAATAATTTAACATCAACGTCCAGACAAATGTTCATTATTTACAAGTGTGTTTGATATAATAAAAAAGCATCCATATAGATGAATCAACGACTGCAGCTGCCCTGCTCCAGTCTCTTTTACAGACAGTAGTATCACCACAGCAGACACAGTTAGAACTGTAGACAGTTTGACTCTGTCCATGCAGCTCCACAGTGGCTCTTCCCTGCTGTGAGGCTGTATGGAGGGGGGTATCATCAGCGTTTGGCTTAGAATGGTCCAGCTTCGGACCAGATGGACAGACAGCCAGGGGGCAGACACTGTGGGGTACAGAAAAATGTGAGTGGGTGGCTGCAGATTGTGATCCTCGGTATCTGCAAGGTTGATTTATGAATCACCAAAGTAGGCAGGGAAAGATCCCACAGAGCAGGTGGGACAGCTCACTCTTCTTCAGCTCCCACTCAGGAACTGTCTTTTGTTTTCGTTTCTACTTTAGCATTCCATTTTTAACATTCCTTCCTTTTGGCCAGTCAGTTCTTTCCATCTCTCAGGCCTGATAATAAAGAGGGTAAATTAATTTGAGCTTTTTAAGACTAAAGAAATACATAAAGCACACATTCTAATTTCTAATTATTTCGCCACACTGTTTTAATAGTTACTTTGTACCTTTACGCTAGTAATAACAGAAATATCAGACTACAGGAAACAATTTTTGCCATCTAACTTGATTCTAAACTCAGTCTTTCTTTTTTTTTTTAAATAAACTTCAGCAGTAAAAAAGTAATTCAGATATTTAAAATGTCATGATCACAGAGCTGGATTTCTGAGTTTTCTTGTACCTCATCCTAACTGCATCCATTCCTGTCGATGATTTTACGGTGGTTGTAAAATGATAGTGAGTAATAACAAGCTGTAAAACCCATTACCAGTTTAAATAGCTCAACACCTTCCTTTGTATGTGTTTGCATGTGTGTGTTTGTGTATTTTGTGTTAATTTTGTTTCTAAGACAGACATCTTTTACTCAGTCTTGTTGAGGGATTTGACTGTACTTTGGAAGCAAAAGTTGTATGCCCATTTTCTGGTTCAGGTGAGGTTTAGGGTAATACTGAAACCCCCTGATCGTCTGGCATGCAGCTTGGAGAAAACATTAATCTTGAAGTTTGGAAATGTGTGGTTTCAATTTGAGGTGAGGTGTAATACCTTCTCTCCTTTGGATCTGTTTCCTCTTTATTGCATGTTGTGATGAAATTCAGGTTAAAGTGTTCTTATTTTTTAGGGTTAGTAGTCATCTAATTATCCAAATAGACCATGGAGGTGAATGTTCATGATCAGAATCAGAATCAGCTTTATTGTCATTCACACACAACATCAGAAATGCAGTGCAGAACGAAATTACAGTTAAGAACACTCTGTTCAGGAGAAGGACATACGTTACAGACATGGGTTAAACAGGAGTTCAGGTCATTCGCAAGACACTCGCGCTACCTTTTGCAGTTTGGAAGAGAAAGACACAATAGGAAGGATGAGCTAAAAAAAGACTTTGACCCTATGTTTACTCAGAAACACAGGAGCATACGCTTAAAAAACCGCTCGCTCAGTGCAAGTTGGCAGGAGGGTGGGGGGCTTGGGTAAAAACACATGGTGCTGGGGTAGGATGCAGCGGAGCCGGTGATTGAAAATGATGCTTGAAAGGACTAATTGTGAGCTTTAAATGCCTCTTATATGTTTTNCGGATGATACGGGGAGGGAGTGGGTGAGTCAGGCCTTTTAATGACGTATCATCCCGGGAAGTTTTGATTACTGCCGATAACCACGGTCAAACAGCTGGGAATCCGAAAGATAAACATAATTATTTTGGAAGCAAGCAACCTGGGGTAACTGTTGCTTTTGAGTCCTTAACTGTGTCTCTGTGGGGACGAAGAAAAAAAGCCGAATGATCCGAATTTCATGTCCTCCTCGCCTCTCCCTCAGTCTGGAACTTCACCAGGGTGTAATCTACTCCTCACGGGCACGCTGCTGAACAGCAATTCTCGTCAGAATCACGTCCAGTTTGCGACTTATCTCCCCCAACATCTGAGTCTGTGTGTTCCCAGTACGGGAGATGCCATCCATGGTTCCTGACAGCTTCTCACAGGCCCGAACTGCTGTCAGGATCGCTTTCAATTTCCGATAAGCCAGGATACCTCCACAGCCAAACAGCAGGAATCCAGTTATCATAAAACCAAATATGTATAGATCTTCAACATCTTCAATGGAAAGAGGAGCCAAACAGATGAGGTTCCAGCCCCAGGAACCAGCAACCCGTCCGGCAGCCACCATTCCACTGGGACAGCTGCGTTCCCCTCGCTCCAATCTCAACGTGGAAAAAATAGTGTCGATTCCGTTCAGAGACCAGTTGACCAAATCCATAGTTCCTTTTGTTATTCGGATGATAGGTAGAAGAAAGGCTTGAAAAAAATGCTTGCAAAGCAGGAAGGGAGGGACGGGTTCGGGAGAAAGAGCAGAAGCGTCCGACTCCTCTGAAGGCCAAGCAGAAATGAGGTGATGAGGTGACCATCAACTCTTGATCTGCAAAACACATGGGATTAGGGCTGCAACTTTTAAATAATTTAATAATAGAGTACCGTACTCTATCAAACAGTCCATCAACTAATCAAGCACTCAAATAAACATGTGCTATGTCAGTAATTTCTAGCCTTTTTTTGGAAACCCCCGACTTGTATCTTCAATAAAAGATTAGAACTGCACAGACTTGTCCAGGGATAGGATGTTGAGATGTTAGACAGCCTGTTGCAGCTTTTGTTTTTATCATCAGAAGGTGATAAAATGATGCTAAAAACATAGAAGTTCAATGACTCATGATTCCTTTTATAAGAATGTGTCCGCATTGACAAAATGTGACCTAGTTTCCTTTAACGAAGTTACAACTCTGTCCATAAAAACGCACACAAAGCCACTGAATTGTTCTGCACATCATAGCTTAATGTTTGATGCTTTTCTAACTCTGTGTTCCAGTTTGAGCATAATAATTCAGGAAATGAAAGCTGACTGAAGACTTTTGCACAGTGTCGTAGAGTCATTCTTATTTGTATATCTGTGGAGATAAAAAAAATGTTATTGATGTCTGAATATTAATGTGCTCGATACCATTCTCACAAAGGACTGCTTGTGCTGTAATAAATTGTATCGTATTATATTTCCAGGTGCCATGTATCCACCCTCTGCATGGTAATAATATATTTGGCCAATCAGATGACATCTTGCTGACCTTAATGCGCACACACATTTTAGAAGAAAGTGGCTGAAATGCTAACACACATGGAGTGTGTTATGGTGTTGTGATGGCAGATGGTGAAGTGGGGAACGAGAAAAAAAATGTTTATTGCAAGTGTTATTGACAGCAAAGTATTCAACATTATGCTAGCCTGTTGCAGATTTTTTTTATTAGTTTTGATTCCTACTCATTTCCTTCATTTCTTTGAAACCATGCTGAAGCAGGATCAGTGATGAAGCGCTTGTTAATGTGAACTGGTTTTTGTGATCTCTTCAAAGCACTGAAGGACTTGTCTCATTTGTGATTCACATGAAAACTAATTTTCCTTATTGCATCACTGTATGGATTTCATTCAAGATGAGTGGATTATAGTGCAAATAGATTGTATTTGGAGGAAATATTTCTGTAAGTTGTTCACATAACTCACTCACATCTACAAGTCAGCTCCCTTACACAGTGTCTCTCTTGTTCCACAGAGCATTCAGGCAGAAAGGATTGCTATGTAAATGCACCAGTGAATAGGAGTGAACAGACAGGTTTAACGTAGATTATGTTAAACTGCTTGTTAGTTTAAAGACATGCTGCAGTGAATGAAGGTGGGATTAGCAGATGTGCTGCTGTGCCACAGAGGTGTTTCTCTGAAATGAATCTAATCCCCTGTCCGTTAGTCAGTTCACATGTGAGAAAAGGGATAAATGTTTTTAAAAGTGAGCCACAAAAAGGTGAGTTGAGCTGCTGAACAAATAAAAATTCTAAAGATAGTCTCAGTTTTATTTTAAATCAATCTGAATTTTTGTTTTAGGAGTTTAGTAAAGGTTGGGTCCCAGATTGCAGCTGAGTTATTGTTTTTTTTTAATTTGTGTCACAGTGATGATGGAGACATGCAAGTTCACCACAAAATTTACATTTCATTGCCTAAAATTTGCTAAACTGAATGACGACTGGCTTGTGACCGCATGCATTGGCTGGGATGTATCATCTGAAAGGTTTAACAATGACATAAATGCTTTTTACCCAAAAGACAGAAAGACATTTAGGGAAAAGTCTAATTTGGTTAAGATTCAAACATCATAGCAAGTTCATCTTCGCCCTAAAGTAAAACTTTTATCAGTATTTGAGCTCTGTATCTTTGTATTCTCCTTTTCTGTGCCCTCTGAACTCTTACACTTCTCCCCTGTAGGTCACCATGCATCATTTATCATCTCGGTTCTTCAGAAGTTCTTTCTTCAAACCAACACAGACACCCATCTTTCTTGTCAGATCTCTCCTTTTGGTTTTCTTGTCACCAGCCTTTTGTTTGCTTCCGTTTTTCTTTTTTTGGCTTTACTGCTTGTCCTTTGCTTGTGCTAAGCTCAGCCATTCATCATGCACCCAGCATGAGAGTGACACTAGTGAAGAAAAGCATGTGTTTGTGTGTGTGCATGTGAGTATTTGTTGGTGTGTGTGTGTGTCTGTGTCATGGGGCATCAGCCCACAATATCTTAAAGTAACTGTTTTTAAAGGGGTCACTTCTCAATCTACATATGATATCCTGTTCTGGAGCAAATCAAGACAGACATTTACACACTCGCACACACACACACACACACACCCACACACACATGGTTTCACAGCGATTGGGGGCAAATGCTGTCACAGTTCTTAAAAGGCTTCCCGTGGTTAGACATGCTTGAAATGACATTCTGGTTCACTGAAAAGGGGGAGTGAGAGGAGGAGTGGAGGAGAGAAAGACAGACGTGGAGGAGGAGAGGAGCTGAGTTTGTGTGTTACAGGAATAAAATACATTAATGCAGAGACGATATATGAAATTCCTGCGTTTTACCTAGAAGGGTACATAAGCTAAGAATTTTCTCCTTGGGTGGACCTTGAATAGTTGACTGCTACTTTAAATAAACATTATTTTACAACTTCTTATACAATGTGCTGAACATTACAGAATCTTTGGTTACTGCAGGGTAAATTTTGTACAGGACAGGTCTTCAGAGAAGGGGAATCGGTGTGGACTGCAAAGTGCACAGGGGCAGTATCAGGGGAGTGCTATTTAATTAAAGTATTTTTTCCCTTCCTCTTACTGAGGAGCCTGAGAGCCATCAGCGAAAGAAAGAAAGCATACAAAACAACAGATGAGAGCAATTAACATAAAAACAAAAACATTTTGCCTCATTCGTTTGAACTTTAATGAATTTTGCATTTTATGTTAAAAAACAGCTGCTCCTATAGTGTTTTTTTATACTAAAAGCAATGTGTTTGAAGCAGACACATGCACACAGAGTTTTGTCAGCAGCAAATGCCTTAAAGGCAAGAGGATAGCTCTGGAAAGGAAATGGTCTATTAGAGTGTCTCAGCCCATTTATTTATTAGTATGAAAGCCTCAGGGCTGGGTGATGTAATCTCTAACAGCTCCTTTAAAGTGTCTCTGGCAGCCACCTGAACAGCTCTGCATTGTGTGAAGAGGTGTTTTCAGTAGGTTTTTATGTCAAATAGCAGCTCAAAGCAAAAGTTTTGCTGCAACCAAGAGGGAAAACATGGCTTTGACGGATAATTCCAGCCCAGATCGTGGAGTCTGGAGTTATCACTGAGGCCAACTTTAACACACTTTGATTAAAATTTTGTTTTGCATACGGCTGATTCAGTCAACTCTCAAGTTTCAGCTGAAGGTCATTACCTCAAAGTTGTAGTTCAGATCTACTGAAGTTGGGTTTTGTGTAAAAAAAAAAATCATGAACAAATAATATCTTATCTGTTGTAAATAAAACTACTTTAAACAACCTCTGTTTGGAAAATTAGTTTAATTCTGACCAGATTAATGAGTTAATGGCTACTCTGAGCTGGACCAAGACCAAAGTAGATTGCTGCCATCATAAACCAACTGAAATCTAGAAAGAAATTGTGATTTGATGCAAATACTCTTTTATAAACTGTTTTACTTCCTTTAGTTTTACATTACACTTTTATGCTATTTTAAATAGAAGCAGTAGCAGCTAGCTGATGCAGCCTGCGGCTATACAGCATAAATATCCTTACATTTCTGTCAAAACAACCATGTAAGGTGAAACCTAAGGCCACATAAAAGTTAAAAAATAGAGTTTACATGAATTACTTTAAGTGGTTTTAAATTTAAGTTGTCTTAAAACTGTACCCATCCACTTTGGGCTTGGCCTCATTCACACTGTTAGCTCATCAACCTGGTCTGACTTAAACTCTGTTGCTTTATACTGAGGTTCAAAGAGCTATTTATTGCAGGTAACTTATAAAATGTTCATAACCTTTCCACAGATTCCCACTTTGAAAGGTCTGGACTGCCCCTTCATTAGGCTTTAACCACTGAGGACAGGCTCTTTAAGCCTTCTAAGAACAAACACTTGAGATTCACTTGGTTTAGCACATTTAAACTATGTCCTTTTCCTTTATAACTTCACCACTTGAGTTACTGATGAGGGCAAACATCCACGACTCAGTCTGTCGGCTGTTATGCAGAGAAAGACTGCAATCAAAAATTAAGGATCTTCTGCAATAGAAGAAAGCAAACACCAGGATTTCAAAAAACATTGTCATGTGATGTTCTTTCAGTTGAAAACTTCTTACTTGCAATGCTTAAGTTTCTCTTAGCTATGGACGGATCAACACATGAACTGCCAATGATCTGTTTTTTCCACTTGCTCCTTGTTTGCAGAATTCATGCACATAATGAGGTGGAAGTTATCTTTAAACTTGTCAAAGCTCAGAATCCCTCTGCTTGTTTTTGATATCCTTCTCACCCTCCTACATTTTTCTGAACCTCATCTTGCTCCTGTCTGCTCCCTGCCCCCGTTTTCTTTCCACCCATGTCCTCCCTCCATGTGTGTGTGTGTGAGTGTGTGTATGGGTGTGTGAGTGGGTCAGCCCTCCCTAGTAGGAGAGTGAAGTAAACTCCCCCTTTTGGCTCTCTCTCTGTGTCTTTCTACCCCAGCTGGCCTCGCTGCTACCGTCAGACCAGGTTGGAGGACGCTCAGCTCCAACTGCTGCAGCCTCCGTCGATGCTGGTATGTTCAGGGCTGTGTGGACTTTCTCACATTGTGACGGACCCTCAGACTCACAGAGGGGCTTGCGTGCCTGATACTCCCCCTT
This sequence comes from Kryptolebias marmoratus, assembly GCF_001649575.2. Lineage (NCBI taxonomy): Eukaryota > Metazoa > Chordata > Actinopteri > Cyprinodontiformes > Rivulidae > Kryptolebias > Kryptolebias marmoratus. The sequence continues at coordinate 20,132,442 of NC_051430.1, read as the reverse complement.
ACCTCTTGCTCTCACTCGTCTCTGGAACATACACACACACACACTCAGAAGGAGAGGCGGTGAGTGTGAGCGGTGGTCCCTGTCGTGTGGAGAGCGCTGAAGGAGAGAGGAGCGTAGAGAAGACGAGACGAGCCGAGCGACAGACTTTACCATGCCAGGGCAGGGAGATCGGCTGAAGTGCTGCCTCTCTCACTACCTCTGGAGCCGCAGTCCCCTGCTGTTGCTCGGATTGTTTTCTCTGCATGCACAAGGACACGGTGAGTTTTCACAAACTTTCCCTGCTCACTGCTGCCCTCGACCTTCTTGTTGCTGTTTTTACTCAGATTGCCACTGGAGCTGCGTTGCCGCAACTCCTTAGATGGAGCCTTTTACACTACAAAAAACTTCAAGTTGTCAGGGTTCTTATTTCTTGTGGAAAATGTTATTTTTCTTATGTTATGTTCGTACTCTTTCCTCTGTTTTGTTTCATCTGTGTTCTGTGCAGCATGTGATGACAGGAAATTTGAGAAGTTAGCCTCAAAGTGCAGCAGCTGAGGTAGAGGTGATCTTCAACAAAAAACACAAAAAGGAAGTTGTTCTTTCGGATCCAATTTGTATGACAGTCATATTTTAAACATTTTCAGTATCTGAGTTATATAAGTTTTACAGCTTTTGTATTTGTTTGTTTTTTATTAAAGTTTAGAATCTGACTGAAACATCTGTAAATAAATAACAAAAAAACCTGATTTTAAAACCTTGTTTAACATTGATAATTTGAAACAAATATGTCAATATTAATTACAAAAGAAGTTGTAGAAACTTGAAAATATGCTGTCTTACCCTGCAAAATTGTAACAATTTGTTGGTCCATCTCTTTTTTTCATCCAGAACAGAAAAAAAAAAAACTTTTTCAAAGTAGATAGAGAAGTCCATCAGCATAGACTGACAGTTGTTGCCGTTAACAGCATCAGCCACTTTGTCTGTGACCATGTTTGGTATCTACGGTGTGATCTCTGAGGTGTTGGAAAGAGATTGTGCCAGACTTAATGCTTTGTTATTTTTAGTGTCGTGATGTGTTTCAGAAAGGTCTAGCTTTCTGCGTTTGTTGATTCTGTTGCAAAGGTTTGACAAAGTTCCATGGATTATCTTCACTGTTGTGCAAGTTTAGCAACTCCAAAGATGAATGACCCAACACATAGCCTTGGGACTTCTCACCTTTCAGTGTTTATCTGAGAACTATCTTCAGGAGTCAAAAGAAAAAGTCTACTTGCCTACAATTCAGCTCACAAGGATTCCTTGTCACTGGTTTGAAAAGTCAGCATTAAAAATATTTAAATGATAATGTGTTGTCCACAAAACATGAAATCCTTTTTAAGTTTTTGTCCGTACACATTTGTCTTCCATTCTTGGTCTATTTTGAATCATTGGTAGCAGCATCTCTGAAAGTAAGCCAACAGTGGCTCAGACTTCATACTGTGCTGAGGACGCCTTGCCTCATCCCTCACTTCTTTCTGTCTTTCCTGTCATTGTCACCGGTCGGCTTTCCTCTTGAGTCAACACTGAGTAACCCCCATGCCCCCTTCCACTGACAAATGTTGTTTTATATTCTATAACTAACTCTTTAAACAAATAGCAGTTGTTTTGAATGTTGTGGAAGTTTGCACATTGCCATTTGCCACTTAAGTACACATGGGCACAAATGTACTGAGTGCTTGAATGTCTTGGATTCATGGTAACACTGACTGCTCTGTCCAAATAGCCACCGAGCAGCTGCCAGGGACTAATCCATATGTTCAATGTGGCATATAGTTGGGTATTGACCAATACGACTTTGCTTTGCTTTCGACGCTCATTTACACTGAGATTTCTTCAATTCTGAGCTCATTTTTAAAACAAAAACCTTATTTCACCCTAGCTTTGTGTTTGTATCTGGTAAATTCTTATTTCTGTTGCTATTTCAGGCATTGCTGCAGTACTGCACGACCTCTTGTGCAGTAATGTAACAGTATTGTAAGTGAAACAATTTCCTTATCTCTGGTATGTGCCAGATTTGCGCAAAATGCTTAGAAAAAATATCCTGCTGAGTTTTATGAGGCTTTAATCCTGCTTCCTCACTTTGATTGGATGTTTGTGTGAAAACAGACACGGTCAGCAAATCAACCCAAATACTAACGAAGTATTTCGACCTTATGTGCCTCATATTTTTAGCTAATTTTATTGAGCCTCTGGACTATAATATTTTGTAAGCATCTTCTGCACTTCCAGTTTAAGCAGATGTGTGTGTGTGTGCGTAGGGAGTGTCTGGTGAGGATACAGTTTTTCCAATGTTGGGCTTACTGGAATTTGACTTTTTTTATTATTTACTTCCCTGCCTGTATAATATAAAATCTAAGTATTATTCTCCCTCTTAATTTGGAGGGTGCTCAACTGATGGTGTTGTAAAATGTGCTGATTCTTTCTGTTTACCATAATAAAGTGTCAATAAAAGGAAAATTGTGTAATGAAAGTAGTTGAGGTAAACAGGTATTTTGAAACAGCCAAAAGTCGATTTGAAATTTATTGCAGAAAATCTCTTTGTTTTTTCAGCTTTGACAGTTTGCTGTGCATAATAACTGAACATGTAATTTGGTTGTAAACATTGAATTAAGTCACACAATCACGTAAACTCGCTCAGAACTGTCAAAGCTGTATTCAGATAGCACTGTGTTAGATGATAGATGATTGATTGGATTGACAACGGGCTCATTCATTGGTTGATGCACAGATGATTAATTTTTCTGGCAAAATATTTTACTCTGACTGCAAATATTTATTTTTTTAAAACAACAACAACAACAAAAGGTATGACAGAAATATGATGCAGGTAGAAGGATATTTTTTTCTTCTAACCAGACTTTATGTGCTTCATTTTCTTCTAACCTCTGTGTTTTATTTGTCTCTTCTCACTTTCTTTCACTTCAAAACCACTTTGCAAACCAAATTAAGGTCTAAACTCACTTCTTAGTGTTACAGTCAGTTTAGATTTGAAGACAGGCAGCAGACAGCTCCTGTGTTGTGTCTGCTTGTGCGGTATGGTTTGCCCTTTTGCATTTCTATCATTGTCTCTGCAGTAAACAACAAAAGGACATTGTATTCACTACTGTACAAGGAGAGAGGAGAGCACAGGGAATTTGCACACTTTATAAATCACACACATATTTTGTGACCTTCCACCTACGCCAGGCTACAGTCCTCAGTGTGGGTTCTGGGAAGTGAAGAGGGAGCGTGATGGCTTACATTTCATTGTCCTTGGTGGGAATAAGCAGTACTGTATCAGTTTTCACAGTCAAAGCTTTGCCAGTTGCTTTGCTTTTGTCACTGCTGTCTAATAAGACTGTTGCACTCTGCAGAAATGTAGGTTTAGTTGAATAAAGGATAAAGCACATACTGTATCTGGTTTTCATTTTTAGCTGTAGAAATCCGTTCAAACGTGTAGACACGGTGTAAAGCTGCTGAGAACCTAGAAGTTGTTTTAGTTAGTTTTAAAGAAATGTTATAGAAAGTTGCCATAGGGATGTGTGCGCTGCATCTGTATCTCTGTGTTTGCACTACCACAGTGAGTTCCATCATGTAATTTAATAGTTGCATTTAAACCACCTCAAAAGAATACAGTTTAGTTTCTATGGAAGCCAGAGTGAAGATTTGTACGTCACTCATTCCTCAAGAAGTCATTGATAAAAATCACTGTTCTTGTTAGAAGCTGACTTCAACATTTTTGCTTTGAAATCAACTTTTTTTTTTTAAAAAGTGTGTGGCACAATGTTTGAGAGCTGACTCATTGTACAAAACTGCTAGCGTTTCTTTTTGCTTCTCAGTCTCAAAGCTTTCTGCCAGGATGTGTTCTGTTCACTTTGTAGAAACTGATACCTCATTAGAACCACTGATGTGCTGGTTGTTATATTGAAAGGGAATGCGTTGCTGCATGGTAAGAGAAATGTATACAGGTATATTGAATTAAACTCACTTTTCTCTTTGATGTATGTAAAATGTTTACCTGAGACACTTTCTGCTGGACAGAGTTGAGCTTTTAAGAATAATATTGTAAATACCTAATGGATCATGTTTAACATGGAGTCTCAAGGTTGATGAAAACATTGAAATGATGGTCATCTTAAAATGACCTCCAAAAGGTGCAGTAAGGGGAAGTGTGGAGAGTTTGGGAGTAAAGGGTATTACATCCTGTAATGGATACAGATCGAGTAACTTCTATCCCCGTCAAATTACCAGTCTAGCGCTGACTTCTTAAGACACAGCTGGAGCAGGGGAAGTTGTGTGGTGTGTAAGATATGAAGGGATAGGGGAAGTTTTGTTTTATGCAAATACTTTCAGAATTATAAAGGTTGGTAAAACATTTTAAACGTAATTAAAAATATTCTGAAGAGTAATACAGGTAAACATTTTGTTTTAAAGACATTTATTTTGTGAGCTACAGTTCTGGTTGAATGGGCTGCACAACATGATAAGTAAAAAAAAGTGATGGACAGATAACAGGTGAGGAGGAGCAGGGCAAAGCTGGCTGTCACAACTGTAGCACACATGGACAAGGGCTTAAAGTTTCCATGCACTTGCATTACCTCAATAAGACTTCTTTGTCTTTCTACACTTAGTCTTTGGAGTTGTTTCATTCACATCCTTTTTGATAGAGCAGGTTTTTACGATTTAAAAGTAATCAATCCTGACATAAAATAAATATTCTCATTGGCGTCTTACTCATGAGATTTTGATTGCAAAAATAATACTAACAGCAAAGTTGTTATTATCTGATTTGGTAATTCACACAGACCAAACAGAGGTGGCTCAGTTCCAGATCAGTGTAGGATTACAGATAATAACCCAGCATTACAGAATCAGCTGAGTAACAACATCATCATAAGGAGACGTGAAGTGATGCATGCACCCTGTCGCCGATCCTTCCGATACACATGTACTTCCCAATTTTAACTTTCAAGGCCTTTACACCAAATAGTTTCATGATATTGTTGCAAATACAAGCTTATCTTTAAGCTGCCTTTGGTTGTTTACACATCACCAGTAGAGCCAATCATATCCTTATAAAAATGTAACTGGCATCATGGATCCAAAAAGTGACAGCAGCGCAGTGGGTTAAAGTAAAGCACTGCTCTCACACCTACTCACCAACTTGGCTCTGTGACTGCCTTCCTTGTCGATTCAAAGGCGTAACAGTGGTGGGTTGACTTCAACCCCCTATGATGCCTTGGTTGTTACATAAATCGCTGGTAGCTCAGAGACCTAAAAGTGGTGTATCAACTCCAGACTCCTGTTCAACTTGAATACATGATGCGCAACAATTAGTTATCAGACCAGTTTGAGAGATGATAGCATGTTGGTGGTTCATCTACTTAAAATTGCTGCTTTAAACTGTTTGTGCCTACAAATTGACAATCAATTAAGGTGAGTTAGTCCAGCTTTGAACAAATGGTGGTTTAAAGAACTATAAAAAACATTAAATAATAATGCATTTTGTGTGAAACAAATCATCAAGCATTTGCGAGGGGACAGAATATGAAGTGGAGTTTTGCATTTCAGTATGACAACAATCTAAAAACAGAGAGTAGGGAGCAGGTGGTCAAAAGCAGATAAACAGGATTTGTGTCAGGAATTTCAAAATGTAAAAAAATTTGTCCTGAGCTACCTTATTAACATAAATGCAAAAGGTCTACAGTACAGACTTATTGCTTTTATAGTATTTGTTCATAAAAAAATGCCATCATGTTGTTTGTTGTTCAGAAATAATAATCTAAAAAATTTAATTTTTTTTATATTAAACAAACTATTTTATCACCTAAAAGCTTTTTTGTTCTCTGCTTTTTGAGTGAAAACCCCATTTTTGTTTAGATTTAGTACTGCTCACTGTAGTTAGAAACTGCAAAGAGATGCAGCAGAGGAAGCTTTAACATTTGAGAGAGTGGCAATGTGGCAAAAAAGAAAAAAAAAAAGAAAATCACCCTGTAATTTAACGTTAAGATTTACTCTTTTACCCAAATGGCTTAGCAATAGCGACAATCATCATATGGTGCAATAGGTGCCTAATGGGTGTCCAGATGGGACTGGATGTGTGCATGTTTTTTTTCTGCAGGGTTGTCAGCCAGCAGCATGTTTGACCAGTGATATAGTTGAGCGAAGGCCTGGAGCCACTGATGGGTGATATGTGACTAAGTTAATGGGAGGCTAATCAGGCATAGGAGACAGTGAGACGCATACAACTGTAAACACACACACACACACACAACCACTCATCACACATGAATACACACTAATGTCCACATTCCACACATTATACACTTACAGAGACTGAAAATATGTTAATATCATTTCACAGCCAACACATACACACACCTGAACAGATGCATACAGGCATCTATGCACACGCTGTACACATATACAGGTTGTAAATGGATGGAAAGGGGCTATTTAAGTCACTGCAGATGACTGAGACACCACATACCATAACTTTTAGAAATAAACACATAGCAGCTTTAATGGTAACACCATCAACTTTGCTTCTACACACAAAGACACTATACACACACCTCTGCTCCTATAGGTGCACTGCAAGGAGCTCACCATACTCAGATTTCTGTTTTCATACTTGTAAATGGAGGTTTCATTTTAGATTTTGTTGATTTGTCATTATGTCTGAGCAATAATTTATGACGTGTTTACATGTGGGTGTTTATTGGTGTTCTTTGATACCACTGCTAGATGTGTGTCAGAAGTGCAAAATAACACAGCGTTTCATGGATATCAAGGTTTAAACAGTTCATAAAATCAATACCAGGCATTTGTGCTGGATACTCTGGCTCTGCTTATTTGATGCTCCTAAATCAAATTGGCAAATTGTTTCTCACAAAATTCAAACCGGAACTGACAGCTACTTGACTCAATGACCATTATAAATGTACAGTACATAAATGGGAGCACAGAACTAAGAGACCTAGAAACTGGCTAAAATTGTAATATCAAAGTGAATAACTAGTTTTATTTGAAAGGGTTTAGTGTTTTTTACTGGTTTAGCTTCCTCTTTTGTATTTAGCCTTTTCTTTATTTTGTCAGTACACATAGTTGACAATTCGTTGTCTTTTTTTTTTACCATAACCGGATTTTGGCTCAACACAGGGGGCTGCATCTAAAAAAAGATCTTTAAGATGCTAAAAGAGTTGTCTCATAATATATTTGTTTATTTAAATTCTGTTATTGCTAGACAAGGCACGTGTCTAGCAGAATTCCAGCTCTTATATTTGCCACGGTCATCAACCTGGCAAGCTCGAGGCCATTGTTTATCAGTTTATAGGAATGGTTTTTGCATACCAACCTAATGAAACAATGACTCACATGACCGTATCATGTGCAATATGATAAAAATAGCTGATAAATTTGTATGACTGGAAGGTGTGTAAACTGTGATTCAGTGTTACTATTAGACTGTTATGTTGTGACAAAACAATTTTGGCAATGTTGATTTTGATGGGTCTTATGATTAAATTTGTTTCAGAAGGTTAAACCACACAAAAGAGTCAGTGTTACATTTTACAGACTACAGTCACAAAAATGCATTTGAAGCATGCTAATATTTGGCTAATGGTGAATATTGTTTGGAAATATTTTAGAAGAATTTTGTTTAAATTCAAGTAGAGATTAATTATTTGGCAGATTTATTTTAATTGGCTGATATTTCCTACTTTTGAAACCAATCAGCCATGCATGTACGTTCTTAATTAATTACCAAGAAAGAAAAAGAACATGCAGTAGCAGCTGCTAAAACCAGCTCATTGTTGCCCACAATTTAGTTTTTTTAAGCAACAGTGCTCTTCTGTGTAATATTTTTAAGTTTCCTAAAAGTTGGTAAATGTGCATTTATTTACATTAAGCAATTATTGTTATATTTTAAATAAATTGGTCATAGAAAAACAAGTGCGCTCTAAGACACGTTTACACCTTTTATGGTAGTTCTGTGTGGACTGAGTCTTTAGAAACAATGACATAGCAGCCTAATTTGCACATGCCCACTAACACTTTGTGCCCTAGAAGCACAAACACATTTGGAGCTGTTTTTGCCCTTTTTCTTGGATCTTATCTCTTTTTATTAAGATCCTGTCGTTATCAAACAATGATTGTGTGCTGAAATGGTAAATAACAGAGGACACTGTCAACAGTATAGTAATGAATGTGTTTTGCGTAAGGTTTTTTTTTTTACAGAACCTGTAAGTTTTTTTCCCTGTATTTTGATGTTTGTAATGCAGACCTTCTCACCACCTAGTGGTGCAGCATGGTTATGTCAGAGTTTTTGTTAGAAAGTGCAGTCATAGATGAACATATAAACAAAGAAAAACAAGTCTAGCCAGAGCTTTAAAATGCCACAAAACTTATCACAAAGGAGAATGACTCAGTTGGCATAAACACATCATTTCATATGAGAAAATGACTCATTCAAGGCGGGCTACGGCATCTTTGTTTTTTTGAAATTGTATACATCTGTGGCTCAATTATTTTTTTGATTATGTGTATGAGAACTACCACTAAAACAAAACACACTGGTCATTAAAATATTTTTCACCATTGCAGATAAACTGTAATCTTGATGATCTCATAAACCTGTTTTTTGAAAGGTTTTTTTATTTGTATTTTTTTATGAAAAATGCTTATAATCAACTTTTATAGATGCAGTATTTTTTTCTGTAAAAGTATAGTACCTATCAAGTCATGGTTTTTAGCAGGTTGCGTGGAACAGAGTATGTTTAAAAGACTACCCTGATACACTGATCCAACACAGGCACCGTCCCTGCTGAGTTTCTGTGTATGCTTTTCATATGAAGCATTCCTTTGTGACATACACATTTGTCTGACAGAAACACAAAAACAGATGCTTTAAGGAATTTAAAAAGAACCACTAAAGCTTTTTGCAGCTTTACAGCATTAATGCAAAAAAAAGACAAAAAAGAGGATCCATCGTGTTTGTACTTTTTTTTAAAAAAATGTTTCTAGTCCAGCAATATTAACTTTATATAGTTCATCACATTGGGTGGTGCCCAATGTTTCATAAACCACAACAGATAACATAGACCACTATATTCTTGAAATATACATAATTTCATGACCATTAATAAAATGAGATCAGTAATTAGTGCTTTCAAACTGTATTGACACATTTTGGAGATTTATCTCTGCTGGAAAGTTAGGGACTACATTTTGACAAGAAGACATTCCACAGTCTTATATTTAACAACTGTGAAAGCTAAATTTGTTTACTATCATCTTCATTCTTGTGTTGCATTTTTTTCTTAGAAGAAACCAGATTTAGATCGTGGCAAAAAGTTTGAATAGGAGAAAGTTTGTGAGTTGCATTACTAACAGTACACAGCCACAGCCCACAGATCCAGCCGGATGCCCGCTGTCTGTGAATTGATGTGGGCTGTTTTGTGATGAGTAGGAGCTCGCAGATGGCAGTGAGAGGGAGAGAAGGAGCTTTTGATGAAGAGCCCAACTGGTTCTCTTTCTCTCTCTGCTCGGCTCTCTCACACCTCCTTCAAGGACCGCTTCATCATTCCCTTGTATTCCAGAGGGAACGCTGATGACCTTCTGGAATGAACTCAGAGTTCCGGCATGCTTGTGTATCTGTCACTCATGCCCCTGAAAGGGGTCTCACACATAGACTCGCGCACACACCCCAGTGGTTGAAGCATAAAGCTGTCAGATGACAGCTGTATAGCCAGAGACGAGCACAGGCTCATTACAGCATCATTCATCAGTGTGACATAATGAAGGAACGCTTGAAGAGCTGTTGATGATGTTCTTGTGTTGGATGATAGGAGGGCTGAATGCAGCAGGCTCCCTCATCACACATCTCGCTCATTGAGCTATTTTGTGCTGTTTTTCTTAAGGGAAACATCTTTTTTTTGGTAAGTTGAGTTCCGTCTGAGCAACAAAATGTTCTTTCTGACTGGCTTCTCAATGATCCGTCTCAACTTGGATTAGGAACGTCCCAACTTTAACCTCTTACCCTCTGTAAATTAGTCAAAGCTTTATGATTTATTTATTCATTTTCAAGTTATTTACAGTCTTGAGTCCATCCCTTGTTTTTGTTTTTATTTCCAAAGGGGCAGACTTGCTTTTAATCGTTTAACCTGGTCTTGATAAATAGTTCTCCATGCTTTCTGAAGGTCTTTCAAACCTTTTCTTTGTACTTATTTTTAGTCCAATACCTGACTGTTTTCAGAATGAATTATTCAACCAGAACAAGGCTCTTAAACTCTAAGGATGAACCAATGTTGCGTCGACTCATAACAAGCAACCTAGAATAGAAACAACTTTAAGCTGGATCTTAAAGTCACTTTGCATTTACAGCCTGTCACAAGGCACAATTTGTTCCCAATTATTTTACTTGAATCTATGAAAAATAACATGAAAGAGGTGATTCCCAAACAACTATTATCTAAAACATGGCATTCAATAATAGATGATTAATTAAATGATGTATGTATCAGCTCATTTGTCAGGTCTTTGTTCATTTTTTTCCCTCCTTTTTTTTTTAAAAAATAGCATGACTTTCAGATACTGTTCATTAGCTGTAGATATTATTATAGGACATCTCTCTCTCTCTCTCTCTCTCTCTCTCTCTCTCTCTCTCACTATATATATATATATATATATATATATATATATATATATATATATATATATAATTCCCTTCTCACCCTCCGCGGGTGGTCTTGTTACCCACTTCCCTTCAAGTTTTAGGCACAAGTTGAACAATTTGTTGTCATGGTCAGGTACAAACACTAGACAGGAAATAAGTAAAAAAGGAGCCAGTCCAAAGACAAACTTTGAAAGACCTCCATAAAGCCTGGAGTGTTATTGATCAAAACCACCTTGAAAGAAAAGTTTGGATCTTTGGAAGCAACATAAAAATACAGTGGGGGTTTAAAATATTTACACAGTATTGTAGATCACTGTTTTATTTTGTCATAGAACATACTGATTGAACAAATTCTGTAGCTCAATATTTAGTTCCTAAATGTCCAGTTGTGCTTGAAGTAGTTTAATTAAAATTTATTTCAGTTATTTGTAAATTAAAAGTTGGAGAGAGAAAGCGCAAAATGATGTAAAAATAGATTAGCAGGAGTGGAAAACAATGTATAACTTCAATGCATAACCTTTTTCTCAAGGCTCCATCATCTGCAAATGACAAAGTGGTGACACAAAATATTGAACGCTCGTTTTCAAAAGACCGTGGTACATTTTCACAATTAAGCCTTTTGGATAAAAAGTTATATCAAAGAAGCAATTAAAATGTGGAAGCACTGTGAGGGAATTCTTTGTCACATACTTCAAGGCCAAACACATGCATGTAGCCAAAACAGTTAGACAGGCAACCTTGGCTTCCCAGCATTCAGCCTGCAGAAACTGGGGTTCATTAACGGATTCCTGCACATGTGGGATGGCTCAGCTCATCTCAGCACTGACAGGAAGAAGGACGTTGAGTTAAGAGCAGGAACTGAATGTACTTAAAGCAGAAAGGCAGAGGCTAAAACTTAAAAAAGTAAACAAGTGCAAAAGGAAAAAAAAAAACCTAAAAGAACTTCTCACCCTTTGTGTTTCTTTTGCTATACAGACCGCACGTCAAACACCTGGGAGATGAAATGCTTGAAGGGGAAGAGTGTTGTCACATGAATGTGTCTTAAGTGGAAGGGGGAGGCAGGGGGATGTTTACAGGGGCTTGGTGAAAAGACCTTTCCTGGTTGGCCTTGTTTGACATGGTCAGGATAACTAATGAATATAGTCCCTCTGTCTCTGCTCTCCTCTGTCTATCTTAGTCTTCATCTTGCTCTCTCATTCTCATATCACTTCCTTCACATCTGTCCCCTCTGCCTATTTAAATACCTTTTTTATTTTTTGCTTTTCTTGTTTTTGTATGCACAAAGCTAAATCTGTTGGAAAAAAAGCTAAAACCTAGGTATTTAACTTGGCCACACTTGTTAATTGTGTGTTGACAGTAGGCTCTATATCCTGCCACCAAGCCAGAAAAAGCCTTTAGGGCAGACCTGAAAGCTTGGACTGGTGTCTTTAAGGTCATTGTAGTGAAATAACTTGAAACAATTATAGTGTTAGTGAGGTGTTGGGAGATTCAGCCAAGCCAAAGCCCGTTTAGACACTGGTGTGACCATGAGCAGATCTCACCAGACTAGTCAATCTAAGTTTAATTTGATAGACTAATTGAACTGATTTTGTATCTCATGATGTCCTTTGAGGCCTATGTTTGTCCTTAAAGATAGGACTGCAAAATCAGAGTTTTTCATATATCTGAAACTGCAAAATGAGACAGGCTCATAGAAAATCTGTCACTCATGCTTGAAGGTTATTGCACTATAAGCACATTCATAAGGCATTCCTAAACCTTACTGCTTCTGGGCTGCAGTTTTTAAAAGTGAGTCACAAATATTTTCAGAAAAATAATTGTGTCTTTACTGCTGTACTATCAGGGAGGTGTCTGATTGCCCCAAAGTTCATTCTGCAGCAGGACAACAACCCCAAGCACACAGCCAATGTCATTAAGAATTTCCAGAGCACAGAGTCCTGAATGTGATGGTACGACTCACGTAGTGCTCTGATCTCTACATCATTGAGTGTGTCTGGGATTACACGAAAAGACAGAAGAATTTGAGCCAGAATCATCCACAGAGGATCTGTGGTTAGTTCTCCTAGACGCTTAAACAAACTGCCTGCATAGTTTCTTCAAAAATTGTCTACCTGTGTATCCAGAAAAAAAAAAAAAAACCTACAATGTTGTTTTGAAGGCAAAGATGATAACACCAATTTCTGAACTGATGTAAAATTTTCTCCTGGAAATTTATTTTGCACTGTTTATTGATGGAAACTAACAATTCAAATTTATATTTGTGAAAGCCTTTTAACTTTACTACATTTTTTCACTAATTTAAACCAATTCACAGTGCTGTAACTTAATATAAGACCGAGATAGATACGGTAAAGTCTCACTCCGGATTACTTTTCTTACTTGATTATTACTCAGAAAAGTCTAAGAAAAAAGCTGTGACAAATCGAGTATAACGACAAGAAAACACTGTCAGAGTTAAAGCATTTCAATACATGAAGTAGCTTCAAATACTGATTGATTTTTGCCATTAGACTGAGACACAACTTTATCTATATTTACATATTATTGCAGTTTTATTACATTCTTTAGCTTTTACTATTTTTAGGTTTTTATAAGATGTCTGAACAGACATTATCTTTCAGCTTAAACTAATACAAACTATTGTGTGAGTACATTTAAGTATGCAACATTACTCTATAACCTTTCCTTCTTTTTTTAGTTCTCTTCCTGTTTGTGTCTCTCCCACTGTCAGCCTTCCAATCGGCCTCACACACATGCACACGGTGATCTGTATCCAGGGATCCCAGGTGCAGGCTGGATGTGAAAGGCTTTGTGTTTTGTCAACAGCACAGCAGCACCTCACATGGCAATCCGCTGGACTCATACTGGGAAGACTGGACAGAAAGTAGAAGATGAGTGAACAGGGTTCGGATAGATGTGACGGTTTTATGACAGAATAGAGAAACAATGAGCAGAGGGAACCTAGGAGTTAGTTTAAATGGGGATTTGAGGTGTATTTACTAATGGAACATAAGCAGGAAATAAGCAAACAATATGGGAGAGGTACGGAATAAAGAAAAACAAACTCGAGGAAGAGGTTGGCAACAAATGAAACACAAAGTGATTTAACATTAGGGAGATGGATGGAGAGAAGAGAGGGAGGAGGGCAGAGTGAGAGAAAGGGTGGAAAAGGCCAGTGGCCTCTGCTCTGTCCCCTCTGTGTGCTGCTAAACTGCCCACCAGTTCCCTGCAGCTCTGTCACTTCTCGTTTGTTAATCCCCCGCTCTTCGCCCCCTCCTACTCTTCCTCGCTCCCTTTCGCTCAAATTGGTCAATTGTTAATGTGACCCCTTTAAACCCCGTCGTCCCTCTTTTTCAGTTTTGCCACCACATTATCTGTGTTTAGAAAGGACAGTGCTGGACTGCAAATTCCAATAATTGAAGAAACGCAAAAGTAATGTTTTTTCAGCACCTTTTCTCAGAAACCCTAACTTATCCTGAATTGTGGAATATTACAAAATGCAAGTAGAGCAATATGTTTTGAGTTGTAAAAATGACAGTTCACATCAGAGGGTGTTTCAGTTGTCAGCAAAAATATCTTTTTTTATTATTATTTTGAAGGCTTGAGAAGCTTATGGCTACGATCAGACATACAGGAGCAACTGTATTTCACAACAGAATCCATTGTAGGAAAATATCACTACAACTGAACACTTTGAAAATCAACCATTTACAATGCTGTAGCTGTTTCTAAAAATACAACATACAGTATTTTATACACGTTATCCAACTAAAATATTCAAAATAAATTACCTAAACACATGCAGAAAAAGACATGCATACACTAAACGTATCACATAACTTTACTAACAGTTTTAGAACAAAGACAGCAACATTTGGAATTGAAATGCAATGAAACCTGAACTTTAGGCTGAAACATGATAGAAGGTGTTTATTTCAGTGACTGAGGCCTTTGTGCTTGCTCTGGAGCATCTCTGCTTGCAGCTGTTAAACATCTGGTCTCTGTGATCATGTTGGAATGAATAAAAATCCCAAAAGCCGTGGAGGAAAGGCACTTCCGTGATTTCTTTTTTTTCCCGCTCTCAGGTGATGAACAGGTGTTCTTTTGAAATGGGATAACCAGGGAAATACTGCAGCTTTGTTTTAGCTCTTCGAAACCGTATGAGAACACATGTTGGAGCATCAGGTGCAGGAGGTCAATTTTTCTTATTTCTCTGTGCTCCACACATGCGCTCATGAGCTGCTTTTTCTTTCACCGCTCATGCTTTTAAGTGTGTCGTGTATTTCACCACAGCGAGTTAGATTGTATTTCTCTTCAGTCAGCAGATAATGTAGAATCATTTCATGATGTAAATGCAGACCATGTTGAGTTAATATTTCCCATCTTTGCGTTAACCTCATCACACACTGTATGTTTACACTAACAGAGCAGATATGAAAGACATTAATCTCTCCCAAGTGAACTTTCATACCTTCCAGATGAACGCAGGATCCATGACATGAGCAGCTGACACAACTATGTGGATCAGTCTATATCAATGCACAGACAAAAACATTGTATGATTGAAACATTTAAGATTAAAAATGCAAGAGAGATTTAAGAGCAAAGGCAACACACCATCCATCCATCCATCCATCCATCCATTTTCTTTACCCGCTTCTCCATTCCGGGTCGTGGCAACAGACCATCATTTTCCCAATATTTATTAGGCACCATTAAACATGAACAAAGCACATAATAGTCTCAGGGTAAACATACACAAGCTCGTAAAAAGCTACTTGGACATTTGCAGGAGCAAATGTTTGCTGTTCAGCCGACCAGAGGTTATCACCCGAGTAAAGCTGAAGGACTAATAGTTTATAACAGCAACCTTAAAGGTGGTTGTTTGACTGTGGAGAATATTAAAGGAGCTTACCTATTAATGTAAAGATTACTACACAAACATGTCAGCTTTTTTTTTCTGTTTCCAGTTGTCTGTGCTACATCACATCCTTGCATACATATAAATATATATATATATTTTTGCTGGTATTCTCTACACCAAACATACACCAGTAGCATACAGTCCAAGGCAAAAGTTTTAAACCAACCCTGTAATCCTTTATACTTTCTTTCCAAGGAGCTAGATACTCTTGTAAGTTTTTATCAATAGCTATTCAAGGTTTCTGAAGGTCTTTTAAATGCTTTTGTTAGTTTTTTGTTTGCTTGTTTGTATTTTGTTTGCTTTTTCACTCATTTTCTGATCAGTCCTTGTACCTGACCCTAGCAACATATTACTCAGTGCGTGTTTTAAAACATGAAGATGGACAAGTGGAGGATAAAAAAATGTGTCATGGATTTAAAAAAAAAATCTTCAATTATTAAAGAGAATCAGAAAGTCATTTCTTTAAGAAATAAGAAAAAAATCCAGCAAAGACCTGAAACATGCATCCTCATCCAGTTGGTCATCTACTGTATGACACGTTTTCAGTAAATGACACTTTGTTGGTACTAATATACCATTTTATCTGTCAAACTGTGTTATTGGAGATATCTGAATCTGAAATTCAGCTAAAGAAATTGGATCAAATTTAGTTTTTGTGATGAGCTGCTGGTAACAGAGCTTAAAGGTACAATTTAAAACCACTTCTCTAATGTTAGAAGTACAATGTAAAGACTTGATAAGTCTCATGACTTTTGCACAGCTGTCGACATTTTTTTCCAAGATGACATTTTTTGACTTTTAGTTGAGCTCATGCCTGTCCCTGTTAGCAGTGCTCTTTCCTCTGCTTGAATGATGAAAGGTGCATTTTCTCTCCTAGCTTATTTCCTTGTGTTTTCTCCTCCTGTTTTGTTCATAGGCAACATATTGGACAGCATGCTTCTAAGAACATCCAGTAAAGAGGCAGTGGAGAGTGGGAAGGAGACTTCTGGCAGTGCAGCTCCTGCTTCATCTTCCCAAAGATTCCTGTGGTGTCACTGTTATCACCACTGCCCAGAAGATTCAGCCAATAACACATGCAGGTAAAGCAGCAAAAACACAGAAACAAGAAGTGAACAAACATCTTTACATCTGTTTTTCTTAGTCAGATTTTGATTGCTGTACTTATTGTGTCTAAATGCCTTTTCAAGGACGGACGGGTACTGTTTTACCATGGTGGAGGAGGAGGGAGGGGTACCAGTCCAGACTGCAGGTTGCCTGGGGCTGGTTGGATCAGAGTTTCAGTGTAGGGTGAGTTGATGACTATAGTTTCATACATTCATTCACTTTTATATGTCTGGCACAAAATTTTTTTTAAAATAATGTCAGTGGTAGGAACTAGAGGAGGATGATTGAATATTGAAGTAAAAGAAGTTTTAAAGTCGTAGTTATGACCTATTGAAGTGGAGTTCTGTGGAATGGTTCCGAAAAACAACATCTTACCTGATGTTGGCAGCTTTTTGAATGGTCTCTGGAGAAATAAAGTTCAATTCTGACTCCAAGCGGCACCAAGACCAAAGTGGGTCGCTGCCACAACTCGAAACAAGTTATGGCAGTTCTTGCAAACACTATTCTATTTATTTCTACATTGCTGTGTTTTGTATCACATAGTTATGTACTTAGAATTTTACACAAACATCAGGAGCTGGTGCTACAGCTGGCTGTAGTACCAGTGCAGCCTGGGGGACTTCAGTAGGAATACTCTTGCCATGTATAATTGAAGGCGATGTAAAGATTAATTTGAAAAAAACAACAACAACAACAAAAAAAAACAACAACATTTCTATAAACTGCTATGAAAGCTTTGAGAATTAAGTTGTTTTAGGACAGCAGCAATCCACTTTGGTTCTGACTTTGCTCAGACTAGCAGTTTACTTGTCAATTTGGTCTGAACTGCACTCTACTTCTCAATCAAAAAGCTAATTTACAACAGGTAAGATAGTTATTATCTATGAGGTTTCCACAGAACCACACTTCAGCGTAACTATGATGCTGAAGTGTAAACTATTTATACACCTTTATACATATTTATTATTTTGATAAATGTAAGATCTCTAAATCATTGTTATTTTCATTGTTCAATAATGTATTGTGTTTTGGACATTTTAACTTTCAATTACAAACTGGTTTGTATAAACGGATTAATTTTAATTCCAGATCAATAGTCAAGTTGCATTTTCAAAACTTACTGCATGTTATCAGGTTTTTACTATACTGTGGGAAAAAATGAAGCCAAGAAACCTAAGATCTTGTTTTTTTTATGGCTTTTCTGTCTTCAGGACACAGGAGTCTCCCATCAGAGGAGATCGTTGGAGTGCTGTACAGATGAAGATTATTGTAACAGAAACCTGCATCCCACACTGCCACCGCTCAAACCACCTCGTAAGTTTATCTCTCCACTTTCATTCCTCCACTTGCTTTTTTTTTGCCAGCTTTGCGCTCAAGTTATTGTGCGAAGATGGTCATTAAAAAATGAGGAATGATAAATGATAAAGTGATGCAGTCAAGGTTTCAAAGTTATCGTGACATTGTCAGGAAGTCAGAGCTGGTGTCAGGGAGTTAATGTCAAACTGTCCTTCAGCTCACCACAGCGTCAAGAGAAAAACCAAGGTCTCCACTGGGTTCAGCATTATACTCTGGGTGTGAGGGAGAGGCAGTCTGTTTGAGTATTTCAGAAACAGTAAGCCAAGATTCCCTGGGAAATCACAGGCCTCAGCAGACGCTGAGGGGAGAGTCATCAATCTGTAACCTTATCATGTGGGATCAGAAGGAGAATTCATTGACGAGGCCGAGGGCTCCCTCTCACTGTCGACAGGGTCTTGAGGGAAGAAAAAGTGCCAGAAAAAAATTAAAAATTGATGAGTGAAATATGATTTTTACATGATTTACTGTAGTCAACTGCACTGTGACTTTTGAGGATAAATACATTAGGGTGAAATATATACAGCTTCTTCACTTTTTTCATATCAGCGGTATTAAAAATGTTGAATCAATATTTTTTGTCTGTTTGAGCTTGACTTTCTTCAGTGTATTGTTGTTTCATTTGTTGCACATTCATCAAGAAAAGCTTGGAAAAAGACAAATGTGGTGAATGTTTCGTGGCTTTATTTATATTCTTATGATGGGAACTTGTTATCGATCATATGACACTTTCTCATTTCTTTTTTAATCTATCTTGTCTAGTCTACGTCGATGAGAAGATCCACCACATGGCGTTGTTGATTTCAGTCACTATCTGCAGCCTTATATTGGCTGTCATCATAGTGTTCTGCTACTTCAGGTGATTAAACGCAACAGTTATCATAAAATCTGTCCCACTTCAGTGCACTTCACTTCATTCTTAATTCGCAGTCTGCAGTATGCAGTTTATTTCTTTTCACAAGATGATTATGTTTTTTTTTTATGAATATGTGCTGAATAATTTTGTTTTGCAGGTACAAGCGACAAGAGTCTCGTCCTCGGTACAGCATTGGTTTGGAACAAGATGAGACGTACATTCCACCAGGAGAATCCCTGAAGGATCTGATCGAACAATCACAAAGCTCTGGCTCAGGCTCAGGACTCCCCCTGTTGGTAAGATACCCACAAAGCACCGCAAGCACCGGTTTCTAAACATTACTGTCACTTTTTAAAACCTACTTTAGTTTATTTTTTTCCACAGATGATAAAAAAATCTGTTGTAATTTGTAAAATTAGAAGATAATTGAAATATATGTTTTTAGTTAGTTTCTACACTACAGAATCAGAGAAAAAGACAAACTAAAAACATTCTTGATTTTTTGAGGAGCTCTTTTACCAACAAACCTTAAACTGATTGAACTTGTTTTTTTTTCCAGATTTTTATAGAAGATAATAAATGAGATAAAACTCATTTCACACACAGAGGTCAGAACTTATCTGAGCGCGACCTGCCCTTTGCTCCTCCTCAGGTCCAGAGAACGATAGCCAAGCAGATTCAGATGGTGAAGCAGATCGGCAAGGGGAGGTACGGCGAGGTGTGGATGGGCCGGTGGAGGGGAGAAAAGGTGGCGGTTAAAGTCTTCTTCACCACCGAGGAAGCCAGTTGGTTCAGAGAGACTGAAATTTACCAGACTGTTTTAATGAGACATGAGAACATACTGGGTGAGTCTGATATTCTTGACCTTCGTGATCCCTGATCTCACTTCTATTTGTGTGCATTTTTTCTTAGTATTATTATTTTTGTCTTTTCATCTAAAGTTCACACTTTGTGTTCTGCTATGAAAACAAGCAAAGGAACATAATCAAAATGTTTACTTCTTATTATGGTAGTAATACCCTTAAATGATTCACATATTATCTAAAATTACATGTTATTAGAGCATAAATAGTTTAGTGTATTTATATGAGCTTGAAATTAGGTAAAAAATTAAATCTTTATTTTTTATATCGATTTTGCAGATCTCATACATATTTAAAAAAAAAAAATTCTGTCAGGAATATTAAATAAAACAAAGAACTTCATAATGACCATCTTCTTTTGCACAAATATCCACACAGCAAGAAGCTCAAGGTTAAAGTTTGATAGAAAAATAAATTATCTTAATAGAAATAAATGACAGTAGAGTCTCTGGAATCATGTGAAAATTGTGAAAATCTAAACATTCCCTGTTCTTTCTCTTCACAGGTTTCATAGCTGCAGACATCAAAGGAACTGGCTCTTGGACGCAGCTCTACCTGATCACTGACTACCATGAAAACGGATCTTTGTACGACTACCTCAAATCAACCACTCTCGACAATAAAGCCATGCTGCGCCTCGCCTACTCCTCTGTGTCGGGACTCTGTCACCTCCACACAGAGATCTTTGGCACCCAGGGAAAACCTGCTATCGCTCACAGAGACCTTAAGAGTAAGAACATACTGGTGAAAAGAAATGGGACCTGCTGTATCGCTGATCTGGGACTGGCAGTCAAGTTTATCAGGTGAGTGTGTCATTGGCATCAAAAAATTATCAGCACCAGAAGTGATCCCCTTTCATTCTGATGTGAACCGATGCTTTGCTAAAGTGAAATTCGTTTGCTTCAAGTTATTACTTTATTCTCAAACTCTGCAGTGACACGAATGAAGTAGACATCCCTCCCAACACTCGAGTTGGCACAAAGCGCTACATGCCTCCAGAGGTTTTGGACGAGACTTTGAACAGAAGTCATTTTCAGTCATTTATCATGGCTGACATGTACAGCTTTGGGCTCATCCTCTGGGAGATTGCTCGGCGTTGTGTCTCAGGAGGTAAATATACAGAAAAATATGCATTTTCAGGACTTAATAACTGTTTCTATTTTATGAATTAAATCATTGCCTGAGTGGACGGCCAACAGCAGTCTACTTTGGCCTTGGCCCTGCTTAACTATTAGCTTGTTATTCTGGTCAGAATTAAATTGAACAACTCTACAACAAATATTAAATGTTCATAACCTGTCCACAAAATGCCAAACAATCTCTTTAAAGCCAAACTTCATCTCATCAGAATGTATCTTACTTGCAGGAATTCTGGAAGAGTATCAGTTACCGTATCAGGAGTTAGTTCCTACAGACCCTTCTTACGAAGACATGAGAGAGGTGGTCTGCATCAAAAAACTACGACCATCTTTTCCTAATCGATGGACCAGTGATGAGGTAACACAAATGAAAACATGCTACATTCGACACGCACAAACAAAGAGATGACCTCCCTAATATGAGTCTTTATCTCCTCAGTGTTTAAGACAGATGGGAAAGCTGATAACAGAATGCTGGGCTCACAACCCGGCCTGCCGCCTCACAGCTCTGCGGGTCAAAAAGACACTTGCCAAAATGTCAGAATCACAAGATATCAAGCTGTGAGGTGCCACTGCCAGCTGTGCATAGAAAGGACAATGATGATCACACTGGCTCCTCCAACCCAGGCCACGCAGACATTCGTTTTTGGGAGGAAAAAGCAGGAGAAACATCTTGGGTGAACATATGATCATAAACTCTGATTTCAAATGCCTGGAACTCTGGTTTGGTCCATCAATGAAGTTCAAAGATCATTTTAGATCAGTGTGAGTGTCTAACACCAAGCAAACGTCCCTGTGCACATGCTCCAAAGGTCTTTGAGGAAGACCCCTGAGTTGAACTTGAGGCTATAGCTGCAGAAAAACTCAAACAGTCTACTGACCAGGAAGTGGAATGCTGTATCTGTGCTTTCTGTGAAAGCTACCCTACCTGTAGATGAAGGTCCGATCGATAGAACTGAAGGGGTCAGGTTCAACGCAACCTGCGGCAGAACATCTCCTTTCATTCATCGTCCCACTACTGGCTTTATATTATTATTATTATTATGATCATTATTATTATTGTTATTAAGATTATTAATATTATTATTGGATTGAGCACATTCTCTGTCACTCTTGAATGGACTGATCTTATGTGAGTGATGTTTTTGAGGTTTTACTGTAAATTTCTGTTTAAGGTGAAAACGTTTGTAGACACTGAAGTTAAATTTGTATGTGAGGTGCAGTAGGCTAAATAAAGTTGTACAACTGCATTTTTCCATGTAAAACTCACACTATGAGACTAATGTGGAAAAATAAAGTTTATATGCTCCAATTAATCTGGATTGCAGGCATATGTATTTTCTTGCCGTTTGCTATATTACTTGTGAAAGAAATGTCAGATAGGAGGAGTCCCTACATTGATCAATTGACTTGAAGAACAAAATTCAAACAATAAATGTTCATAAAGCAAATATCCAGATACATGCACATTGTCACATCCTTCCCATATAACTCCTTTCATTGGGATTAATCATATAGTGTTAATGGTGTTATCCCTATAGAACCAACTGTGTTAAGGTCTCTACTTTTGTCCACAAATGTTTTGTTTTAATGACCCATTTGTCATCAGAATACCCTGGTCCATCAATGTCTAATGCAGACCTTGTTAATCTGGACAATGCAGCATCATTTTTATGCATCGCATTGAGGTTGCTGGAGCTTGGCAGAACTGGGATATGAACCCCTGACCTTCTGTCCAAAGTTATATGACAACACCACTGTGCAAACCAGCTTTAGTGAGCCCACGTAACTGTAACACTAAGAAGAAGGAATGTGAGCAGCTTGAGAAATACCAAAGATGAAATAAAGAAGTAATGGAAAGTCAACGCCTTAGTAGTGCTAGTGACCATTGAATCATTTGGTGCTGTGACTCCCAAAACTAGGCAAGTGCCTCCAATGGATCCCAGAAACAACCTCAGAAATCTCTTCAGAACAGCTCAGATCCTGTGTCCTTAAGCATTGAGTCCTTCTGGTGGAGTTCTCTGTTTAAAATCAGCACCAGTTATTTCATATACTCATGACTGATTTTGTTTATTGTCATCAGCTACTGATATTTTGAGCTCAGAGTTGAAATCCTAATTCATTGAGAAGTAAGACTTCTTACACTTCTACATTTTTTCACCAAAACTCGACAACAACCAGTAATGAAAATTATGGAGACTGCAGCTGTGGGATGTGTGAACTGCTAAAATTATGCAATTAAAAAATCTGAGCTTTTGAAGTGTACCCCAGTCTTTGTGTTTGAAACAAACAAACAAAAAACCCCCACCCATATCTTTATTCTATCACTTCCAACAAAGATGTTAACAGATACAGTTAATAGAAAAGAAAGGGAACATCCAATGTGAAGACAGGCCACTCTGCAGGCAACAGTTTGTTGAACAAGGTCATTAAAAAAAGGGGATTGTTCCTTTTTGCCTGGAAGTTTTACTAAACATCAAAAAGAGGAGAGTAGTTATGAAAGGGTCCATTCTTCACTTCATAAAAGTGGAGCCTTTGTTACATTAAAAGTGGATTGCTGCTGTCATAAAGCATTTCCAATCTCAAAAATATCACAGCAGTTCATGTGAAAATGATTATATAAACCCTTACACCACCAGCATTTTTTAAAACAAATAACCACTTTACAACACATTTTTAGGATTGCTTATAAATATAATTTATTAATTGTCTTAAAAATTCTTTCTTACACTTTGTACAGAAAACAATTAGAGGAGATAGAGAGGCAAGCAGTCAGCAAGATTAAGCAAGACTCTTGAAGCGTGCCAGAGTTAGCGAAAAATGGACCATTACTATCCCACACTAATCAAATCAAACCACTCATGATAGTAAAATTAAAATGCACTTCCAAAGACTGATCTAGTTACACTTCTATGATAACCAATGCCAAGTTTGCATAGTAGACACTGCTTTTACAAAACAGGAAAAGAAAAAAACTTGAAACATACAAACTATTATCTATTTGTACTGCTCTTTTTAAATTCTGAATTTTGCCAAATATAGTCAACAGTACACAACTGTACATACTGTAGATAAAAAATATTTGTACATACTTTTATATTTTAACTTTTCTCCATTTTCACATCATGAAGGATCACACTCAGGAGGCCCAGATGTTTTATTAAAAACTTCCTTTAACAGCACTGATAAAATGTTTATTCTGCTGGTAAGCTGTAAACTTTGAAGTCATTTTCATGTGAAGTTACATCATATTTAATCTTGATTTCTTAACTGATGGGTTTTCTTTAATCAGTTAAAATAGCTCTTGTATGACTCAGCTTGACGTTGATGATCAGACTGTGTGAACGATGCGTTTGTGTTTCACGTGTACTCTGAAACAAACGGGACAGTTGACGCGATGTGTTTGGCTTTTATCCTCGTGAAAGTTTTCTTTTGACTCCCTCAAACTAAACATCAGAAATTAAGCTTTAAAAAATAAAAACCGTTGCCTCTCATCTAAATCTGGTCTAATACTGACTCCTCACAATTCACACGGAACCACCTTGAGGTTTCTGCATCGTCCACCTCTGGTTTTACACCTGTACAAAAGGTCCAGATCTTGTGGTTACACATTCCTCACAGACTAAACAAGGAAGGAAAATCAATGGGAAAAAATCAATGTCTGAGTGTTTCCTCCTGTGTGGATGGCCGAGCAATGAAAGCTGTCATGTCCAGGTAAAGATCTGACCTTTTGTATTGTTCTTCAGCTCAACTTCAATCCTTTTTATCTATTTTTTTTTTTTTTATTAGACTCATCTCTGCATACCTAATGCTGAAAAACACAAACAGTATCTCTCCACACACTTTGTGAATGGCTTACATGTGTCTCTCTTCAGCTAAATGTCCATGTTGTCCTTTTATATTATGTAAAAGTTTAATGTCCCCACAGGCATCTGAAAATTATCCGAAAGTCACCAAAATTAAAGCTGGATTCGTACAGTTTTCATGATACTACTGACTTAAGTAAATGCAATAATTTGAAATCCAGCTTAATGTTACATTTCTTCCTTCCACATTTCAAATAATCCAATTTAAGTCATGTCAATTTTTTAGCATAAATCTCTAACTTATTTTACAAACAGAGCATGTGTTGTATTGTTGCTGCCAACAGAAGTTTGAAAAACATGGGAAATGACTGATATGTTCTCATTCATGCGGTTCAAACCCAGACACAGTAAAATGACAAAAATAATAAAAACAATGTTAATACTAGTAATCAATAAACAAAATAGGGTGGTATAATGTCATTAGTATGACTGTTATAAGCATGTATTTACACGTTTCAGATGACTGACAAAGAAAAGGTTAAATTTCTTACTTTGAGTCTTCAAAGGCCACTAGATGGCGCCAGTGACCAGCAAAATCACAGTCTGAAAATCTACCTGACATCCTGTGATGATGGGACACTGAAAGCGATAGATTACATTTTGTGATAAAAAATGAAAAATGTGTGATTTTATTTTACTATGATATAATATTGTTACTTTGTTTATAGGTGGATAAAAAAACTAAATTAATAAACAAGAAATTTGATTCTCAGAGTTCGAACATCCAACCCTGGCCAGAAACAAGCCTCAACAGTCCGACAGAAAGAAGTCCGGATTTCATGTCCAGCAGCATCACTGCAGAATATATGATGATGCCTGAGTTTAAGCTCAAGGTAAATTTGTAAAAAAAAAGAAAAAAAAAAACAGCGATGAAACCAATTTTCTCCTTATCTCATTTGTTGTAAATATAGATTTCCCATGTCTGTCACAATCATGCGACTCTAAACATGGCAATAACAGGTTTTACTTGCATCCAGCTGAGTAATGTTCTTTGGAATGGACTTTTCAAAACAGTCCATTTGCCCTTGTTACCTTTAATGGATCTAGATGATATGAAAGTGTTTTAGAAACTACTTTCATCTTCAACAAAATTTAAACCCCACTTATCTCAGGAAAAGGAGAAACCTGTGGGCTCTGGCTTGTTTCTGGTCAGGACTAATAATAATAATGTAATCCCGTAGCAGGAAATGATCCACACATATGGACAGCAGAATACACAGAGCGTTCCCTAAGAAACGATATAAAGGCGACAAACTGTACCGACAAACACGTACAGCTTCATCTCCCCTCTCATTACCTGTTTTCCATCCAGATGGTCACCTGCCGCCGCTTCCATCATCATACGTTTCTGTCCTCCCTCCCTCCTGTAATCAGTTTACCTGCTCTCTGTGTTTGCTCTCATCTTTTTAAAGAGTCAAGCTCAGTCTTTGTGTATATTCAATCTACCTTTCCCTGCTCTCCTGCAATTAGTTTACTTTCTCTTCCTTTTTTCCATTCCTCTGGATGTTTTCAAGGTCAGTATCTGTTTCGTTTATCTTCTTTTCATGCCTCTGCTGCTTTGTTTGGTATAGAAGAAGCAAGAAAAAAAAAAACTGGTGTTACTATAGAAAACAGATTTTTTTTCTCTCTTCTTTAGGCGTGTACATGTTCTTTGTTCCTGATTAGTAGGGCTATCTCTCCTGTGGTCACAACATCTCGCAAATACACACAAATAAAATACAAACATAGGTCCAGCACCAGCTTGAGCACTTGTTATTCCTTTTACCGTGTTGACATGATTACCGTGGTATTTAAACAGTGCTCCGTCGCCATGGTGACAGCTTTTGATTTACTCGAGTCTAATTGGTTCATTCAGCCCTAGCTGCAGTATCAGCCATAGAGAATTCACGTGTAATTATCTCCGGAGTTTTGCCATTGTCATATTAAATACGGTGCTTTGTCAGTGTTCTGATGTCATAGCGGCAAGGCTGCTGTCGTGGCGACCCATCTCTTCTAACACGGCCGCCAGTTCATTTAGATCTCCATCAGGGAAGTGCTGGGCCTCCCACAGATCCAGGATTACACCTGTTGGGCTTGACTTGGTGGCAAAGTAATTCAAGTATCTGCAAAATAAAGACAATCAAGTAAGAAAACAAACTGAAAAAAAACATGTTTATCAGTTAGATGTTAGAAGTCAATGTTTAATAGTGCATAAGGAAAGTTTAATGCCAGATGCAATAAAGAGATTGTTCTTTTGAAGAGGGTGTTAAATAATTATTATCTTACATGATATCAGTAGCTCTTCGAACACCCTCACTTTGGAGAAACAAAAGTTTTTCTGACCGAACTGATTATTTGAAACCTTTACATTGCTGTCAGTTTTGCATTACAGGGATATTTCAGTGAAATATAAAAGAAAATAAAAAACAAATGTAAGTCCCACTGGCTGCTTATTAGGGCAACTGAAAAGTTGCTCTAATATGGTAGCAAAGCATATTGGTCTTGGTCATTTTGTGTTTGCTGATCAATCAGGTCAGAATTAAACTATTTTTGTTCCAAGAGTCATAACCTTCCCATAGAAACCTGCTTCTAAAGATCTCAAATATTCTGTAGGTTTTAGCCCAACTAGATTGTAAATTTTAAACATTGCAAAACAAAATGTAAAATAAAATATATTTTATATACATTCTAACAAGGCATCTGTTTTCCTTTACTTTACAACATAATAACAGGACCAAAAATGAGTAACAAAGTTTTTAAAAAATTAAAAATAAACATGGCAGGTAAAACTTCTTCAAAGGATTTGCCATTCTGTATGTTTGACTTAAACAATTCTAAACAAGTAAAATAAAAAAAAAACACTTTGAAATCATATTAAAGCACAGAAATATGTCAACAATTCACCAGGGAATCGCCACAGCTGTCAAGAGTCAAGACCACGTTGATAGCAGAGGAAAAATCTGACACTGATCCATCAGTGACAAAGATCTCATTGCTGCTTTGAAGAGTAAAAGCCATCAGATTTCAGTCTCATGGGGGTAAAAATGAGACTTTCTGTTCTGTGAATCCTGTGATTGTACTGTTGGCACATTTCGGTGTTGTTCGAATTGAAGCAAAGAGACATGCCATCACCGTTCTGCTCCTTTCTGCCAGTTCTGTCCTACAGATTTCTTTTTTAAAAATTCTTTCACATTTTCTTTCATTCAAACCATCTAATAAAGCTTATTTTATTTATAACCGTGAACAATATACACGTTATGTAAGAAAAGATGGCTGTGACAGCCACGCGTGCATTCTGTTTTGAGGTCCCTGATATGATGTGACATTTACAAGAGCAGAAAATAGACAATGGAATTTCCTTGTAATAGCATGTTATTATGCTTCTTTTGAAGCATACCTTTTAGTAGAAAATGTAGACATAAACAACAATTTTGCAACCAATTCACCTGCTGATCAAAAATAGTTGGTGCCCACATCAACCGGCTGCATCATGAGCTGGCTGCCTGTTGGGACAACGACGTGCACTTGTGCCTAATTATCCTCTCAATATTTGGCTCTGGTTTGGAAGGCAGCAAGTAAATTAACCACTAGACCGAATCATCAAGACAAACATCTGTGCATAGCAAAACTGGGAATGTTACGGCTGTAAATCCAATGGAAGCAAAAAATCAACTAAAACTTTTTGGTGAAAGAATTTAGTTTTTTTCTGTTGTTGTTGCTTTATGATGGTGAAATATAACTGAACCGAGTTTCCAATTGTTTTTATTTGTGCAGCAAAACACTATCAATACATTAACTGTAAATTAATTTTCATCGAGATGTCTCCTATTTTCCATGTATAAATGCAATTGTTTATTAGAGCCTAAAGGAAACTTTAGTCGGTCAAGACATGCCACATATTCGTTCAAATTTGTGTGATTTATGAGTTAAATGAAGTAAAACATCAAAGGTAAACAAACAAAACAAACAAACAAACAAAAGAATTCAAAGTGTTACCTGTCCAGGTTGAGTTTGTGGGCCAGCATCCTCCAGTCATTGCCTCTGGTCTGTGGTGCATCTAAACTGCCGCACAACTTCTGTCTGATAGATAAAGGAATCCGGAAAGCATTAGGCCCCATTAAAGTAGTAATATTGCTGGCAGGATCCATCAGAGACGTGTCTATACACTGGACCTCCTGGAAAGACAAAAACATTTTTAAAAAAAGTTTGAGAATTCCATCCATCCATCCATCTACCACTTATTCATGGCCGGGTCGCTGAGGCAGCAGGTCCAGGAGAGAAACCCAGACCTCCCTCTCCCCAGTGACACTCTCCAGCTCTTCCTGGGGGATCCCAAGGTGTTCCCATGCCGGAAAGAATACATAATCCCTGCAGCGAGTTCTGAGCCTGTTCCCAGTGGGACATGCCCGAAAGACCTCCAAAGGGAGGTGTCCAGGAGGCATCCTAATCAAATGCCTGAACGTGTTTGGGACTTGGTGTTTCAAAAAAATATATATAATGGAGAAAATTTGTTTTTTGTACATTGCTAAACAGTATGGAGTGCAGGTCCAGATCTGGACAGAAATTAAATCTTTTCCAGACACAGATCAGCCATGAAAATGTAGTAGAACATGTATTGTTTTAACTCTACATGAGCTCTGTATATTAAACGGTGCTGTGGTTTACAGCAGGAGTTAGTAGGCTAGTGTTACAACACTGCCTGACTGCAAATGCTTGATGTTTGTTGAAAACAGGGGGAAACAACTTGTATGGTTGCATTACAACATTCATTTTTCCAAATGTCTTTATTTTACTTTTAAATTCTGACTTTGGAAATTTCTTTATATGTACCTCACCAAAATTTAAGTGAACTTTTCTGGTATAGAGGACAATAGTACTAAGAAAACTTTAAAATCCACATATGTTTGATAATATACATTCATCTGGCCGTTTAACTGATCATAATTCAGATTCAAATAGGTCTACATCCTTTTGGCAAAGACTTGTGTTTGCTGTGACCAACACAGAAACTCCCGATCAATACGAGAGTGAAACAAACACAAAGATCTGCTGTCGAGCTCACACTCTGCTCTCGCTGTCGATCTCCATCTTTTTCTAAACCTTCGCATTATTCTGCCACTCCTAGCCTGAAAGGAGGCTGCAGACTAATGAATGTGTCTTGGCAGAGGGAAACGACAACTGCCACCATTGATGTGAATAAGAACTATTTACTGTGCCTACTTAGCCGCACTTTACAGCTGAAAACTGCTGCTGCTGGAGGTTGAATGACTGATGTGAAGGGACATTTTAAAGTCCCCGCTGAAATGATAAATGCTTTAAATCTGCTTTAAAGTGTTATTTATTCATTGTTCAATAGCACAACCTGGTTGAGGGTTTCAGAGTTTTAGCTAATGTGCAGCACATAATATAGACATGCTGATTTTTTTTAGCTATGTTAAATTTAGTTGTTTTACTCATAAAATCCAGTTTGAATGACTTCTCCAGCTACACCTCCACCACTACCAATACTGTTGCTTCTACAACTTATCATGGCCCCCACTTATTTGTCTCCATTGCGACTGCTGATCTATTGCTGTGATTGTGTTACCTTCGCCTAAATGGACTTGCTGGACTCGAGTGTGAAACTCAAGAGAATGACCAATCCAAAAGGACGAGTCTTCAGCTCCCATTGAATTCAACGAACCACTCACTCAATCAACAGCAGATAAGCAGGGTACAGCCTAGACAGAACTATAACCATGCACACACACGTACCAAAGAAAACCCACGCCTGCACAGGAAAAACATACTAAAAACAGTGGAGATATGAAACCAAGCTCTTCTGCGTGTGAGGCGACAGCACAAGACGCAGTTTGAACAGAACTAGCGAGTCTTAAGCAGATAAAGTAAGGACTTGGCACAACCCCACGCTGCACGGCCATTTGTTTATTCACAGCAACCATTTTCTGTTTTAAGTCCTTCTCTGTGCCCTTGTATCACATCCCTGGTTATGATATGCATCTGGCTTTTAAGACTGAATGCATCATCTTCAGCTGGAAGCACACTTCACTTGTAAGTTTAAACAATGAGATAATAAGCATCTGCTTTGATCACAAACTTGCTGGACTCCATTCGACACTCGGTCGGTGGCAGAATTTGCAAGTTGTACAAAAATGCACCTAATAATCAAAGATAGAAGGCAGACAAAAAAGGAGGCTAATTGCAAATGTAAAAAAAATGATGATAATAAAATGTGTTTGTACCTTTGAGGCAAGCAGATGCCAGTGAGAATAAACGTACCACAAATATATCAAAGATCTGAACATGTAGCCTAAATAACAAATCAAAAGCCACTTAAGAGTATTGGCTTAATTTAACACAGAAACAGTTCTTTATCAGAAGAACATCTTGACCGTCATCTTCATTTTGCTGTTTAGTTAAGCAAGTCAAAAAAACATGCTGTTCCATGTGAAAAAAAATCTATCCAGCCAACTTCTTTGATTGTACAAGGTTTAAGAATACAAGTTTTCAAAAAGTCTAAAGTACAAGTTGTTAGCCCTAATCACCATGAAATGAAGCTGTTCACCCACACTAACACAAGCACACATACACACTTTATGTGGCTTTATGGTTACACGGCCAAGTAAAATCAAACAGGAGTTATCCTGTGGTGTTATGTGACTTCCAGCTGTTGTATGAATGATTGAACAGAGTCACAGAACCATACCAGGACCCCGACTGTCTGACAGAAGAAACAAACAAACAAAAAAAACAACTTTGAGATTTTTTTTTTTTATACTGGACTGGATATGTTACAATGTAGAAGCATGTTGTTTTTTTAGTTAAAATCAGCATTGTTTCGCAGGGTTTGTGTGTTTTTGTATATTTTTACCTCCTCCAATGTGCTGCTGAGCTGAAAGATTTGTCCTTCTCCTTCTACCTGCCTCACACACAGTTTGCAGCTGATCTCTGCGGTGGCTGAGCTCAGTCTCTCGAGGGTGAAGGTACAGTGAAGAGTTCTCTGGCTGCCGCTCCACACCTGGTAGAATGGGATCTCCTAAGGAGCAGATGAAGAAGCACATTTTAAGGTCCATAAATCTGAGATAGTTCTATTACCTGTGATATACGCTGCCCAGTGTGACGTATGTCTGGCAGTGTGAACGCGTTGGTGCGTCTCCAAAAACCTGATATTTTGCGATGAGTTTGCTCTTCCAGTGTGTGTGTGGCACGTCGTGGATCGACAGTCTCAGATTATGCGTGCTGTCTTTAAAGTTCAGAGTCTTTGGTTCGTCCAGAAGCTTTCCTCCCATTTGGGTCTCCATCTGAAGAACCTCCTACACAGAACAGCCCAGTAAAAAAAATAGAGAAAGAAAGAATCCATTTTAAATTTCCTCCGCATATTTGCCTTTGCTTAATTTTGCTCCCTTAACCATTTTTTGACATGCAAGTCATTTTATAGTCTTTATCTTGTATAATAATGAATAAAGTACAGTTGAAATACAGAAAATGTTGCTTTGATGTGTTCCTTGGATTATACCAAAGTTCCTCTGCACTGAGCTAAAACCACACACTGAAAAGGTGGATACAGTCTTTATTAATAAAGCTCCACTCATCAATTTATTGCCTTAGTAAAATACTTAAAAAAAAACTACCTTTACCCTAAGGACGGAAATATAAGCAGAAAGGGTCACTATTGTTTCTGCTAAATGGTTCTTATTTTATTTTTGATAATGACTCAAAGCATAATTACACCCCATCAGACACTGGTACAGCAAAGAAAGAATCCAACAACCAACCTGCATCTTGAACTGCTTAATAAAGCAAACACATATTTGCACTGAGGTTTCTGATGATACCAGCTAGTCCAAGTTAGTTTTGTTTTTTTGACATAATTTTTCTTGAATTAAAAAAAAATACTTCTGCTAAAGCAGTAAAATGCAAACGACTCTTCCTTTTTCCAATGACATTGCTTCATAGCTTAAAAATGACTGGATGTAAAGCTTCACACCACATGTAAAAAAATAATACAATTTATTTTATTTATTTATCTGAACACATCTTTGCATTTTAAATTTCAAGAGCTGGCACAATGTATTGTAATAAATAATGCACCGTTTTTGATGTCTTTGCCAATTTTATAAAGAAAAGGAAGCAGTGTACTTTGCTGTGCGCTGGAAATGTTTTAATTACATTTTGTATACACAGTCCTATGAGAATTTTTACACATCCTACAAAATAAATTACTCCTATTTATCCATTAAAAACCCACCAAGGAGAATCTTATAATAAGATTACCCATCAGACACACCAGCGTGCAGTAAAGTAAACACTCATACTTACAGAACTGACATTTACAGGCTCTTGCATAAATGATCAAATGAAAGCATATTAAAAACACTCAAATAAGTTTATAGAAGCCTCTTTTTTTCCCCGCTGATCAACTTTAGGCTCAGCAGCTTTCAAACTTCAGTTATTCAACACAAAGTTTTCATCATTAAAAGTCCACCTTTGAACTTCCATTTCAAGCTACAACTGTTTGCTCGAACTGGTAAAGCCGAGTGCATGTTGATGTTTATGCGATTGTGTGCACAGTTGCACTGACACTTGACTTATCACCGCAAGAATAAATTACCAATGTTAATCTCCCGTATCAGATGGTCCCTTCAGTGCTTTGAATTTGTTTAAATTCTAATGCATCTCCGTGTTGACATTGCTTGACCCCATTTTGTTTACTGCTTCTCAGCACATCTCCAGAAGACTAGAGGTGAAGATACTTCTGTTTATGACTTTATACAATCCATCCTCGTTCGAGCGCCAAAAGATCTTATTTCAAATGCAAATGATCAGGCAAGAATATTAGTATGAGTGGTCCAAACAAAACAGAATCTCTCACAGGACTAAAGAATGCAGCAGCACACTCAAACAAAACCCTCACTGTTTTATTCAAGGCATCAGAAAAACTTTTCAACATTGTGTCAACAACAGACACATATCACGTGTCATAAAGAATTTATAGAGCGCGTATGGCCGGCACATTTCTGGTTATATTCACATACTTTTAAGACTTTACCTTAAGTGCATCTTGAGTGTCATCCAGGCAATAAATCCTGATGTGATAATCCAATGTTGTGCACGAGACAGGCCCAAAAACAGCCAGTTTGAGCCTCCTGGCGGCTGCTTTGCTAATCGACTGGCCCACCAGGCAGTAAGTCCCCAGTGTCTCTGTCAGAATATGACATGCCTCCGAGTCCATCTGCACATAGCAGGGGGTGGTGAAGTTCTCCTCTCCCACTACAACCACATCCTGTCGGAGCCAAACACACACACACACACAAGTCAAACACGTTTTTTTTTAAACTGTCATAATGAGTTTATATGAGTCTTTAAAGTAATTAATCGGGCTTCATTTTTGGAAAACTAGTTTGACACCAGCCTGAATCATGGTTTTCTGGTGGGACAAAAAATATATATATATTGACCAAGGAAAAGTCATGTTTTGTTGATGAATAAACAGTGAAAGTTTAGCTGATTGTAAATTTACAAAGTGAGCCAGAGTCCAGTTCCTGTTTCCTCTACTTTATTTTGGGACTGTGCTTTATTTGTGCATACAAACATCTATTGTTTAAAAGTGGATGTTATTTGGATGCTGGCTTTGTTTGTGAGTTCACAGGCTTTAAGCCACATTCAATCCGTTAACATAACACAACTGGATCGACACATGGAACCTTTCCCACAAATGTAAACAACTGGTGAGTAAACAAAACTGTGATTTATGTCCGATGCATTCAGTTGTTTTAAACATATATTTTTCCAGTGTCACTAAAGAACTCATGTATTAGGATTGTTGATTGTTCAAATCTTTCGGAGTGCAGTTCTGTGTAAGGTTATAAACAATTAATATCTTACCTGTGGTAGATAGTTCTCTCAAACTCAGTTTGGAAATATCTAATTTAATTTGAACCAGAATGACAAGATAATGGCTAGTCTAAATCTAAAAGTTGCAGGATTTCTGCCCTTTCAGTAGGAAAATCATAATATTTCTGCTGCAATAACTAAGTATAGAGAAACTAATGTTGGTGTAAAGATTTCAACAATGGCGATGGCTTAAACCACAATGACATTTTGGAGATTGGCACCACTTTAAGATGGCAACAACCCACTTCTTTCTCTTCCCTGCTAAGATTAGCCTTTAGCTCATTGGTCTGGTCAGAATTAAACTTCTTCAAAGAGCTATCTATAACATGTAAGATATTCATTCTTCATAAACTTTATAAACCTTTCACAGAACTCCACTTTAAAAGATCTGAACTAGTCATTAAACTCCAAATAAAGTATTTTACATCATCTCAGAAAGGCGATGTAATGCAATGTAAACTCTGGTTGCATTTTAAATTCTGAAAGTAAATTAAGATATATATTAGGAAATGATGCCACTTGTTCAAAGCTCTTGTCTGTGAAATTTGCCCAATCTTATACGATAATCTTCTGGCAGTTGTTCTTGTCATTTTTACAGCTCTCTGAAACGGTCTGAGTTATGATAAATCCATATGGCCTTTTGAGCTCATTGGGGATGCACGGCCTCATTGGGTTCTTGTTATCTGCCTACTGCATCTTCAGCTGTCTGCGTGAGAGTAATTGTGTGTCCGCGCCTGCAGATGCCAACGCGCTGTGGAATCAATGTTCTACATGCACATGTGTGATAAAAATATTGAGTTTTGATTCACAGCTCATGAAGAGTTCTGTTCCTACAGATGAGCTGAATCAATACAAAGAGGTAGGAAAGCAATATGGTCTGAATCTGTTATTACTGGTAATCACAACTGTGGCTGCTCCTCCCTGATATGAGGGGAATTCAATTACCTCCCACTGCCTGTTTTTGCAGGGGGGGAAACTTTCTGATGGGAAATGAATGTTCTACGGCAATGAGAGAAAAACAAATCGACTTCATGATGAAATTCCACTTTTCATTTTTCTCATCTTTATTCACTCGAAGCCCTTCTGAGCGTCTCTCTCTCTCTCTCTCTCTCGCTCTCTTTCTCATACGTGCGCACACAAGGACACGCACACACCAAATCTTATGCATGGCTAATTGTGCAGAGACATTGTGTTGAGCTGTGATAAGCAACAGAAGACAGCATACGGGGGCCTTGTTGACACAGCGATGCTGCAAGACAGCCTTATCACCCACACCCACGCACACAGCGATACACACATGCATTCATACATGTGATTGCTGTCATGCACACATGAAATGGATTGCTGAGGTAGAGACTTCATGCTGAGAGACACAGGAAGAGGGGAAAGAAGGATTGAGAAAAAAAGGATGGATAGAAATATAAGGAGAGAGATGAAAGAAGAAAATGATAGCAGGAGCATAACAAATTGCCTCTGATAGGAGTCTTCAACCCCCTGCTTGTCTGCTAGCCTGTAGGCACTTTGTGTTTACCACATTTTCTCTTCTTTTCTTCATTTTCTTCCTCCTTCCTGCGCGCACACACAGGGTATCTATGTAATTTAGATTATTCTTCTATGCGTGCATGCCTGCGTACATAAGCCGTCTGTATTTATGACTACATGTTAATAAATTCGGATGAGGACGGGTGCAGCTGTGCAATAACTTACACACTTTCTTTTATATGAAATTTGTAGCTGCATGTGTCTATTTATATGACCGCACACTGCATTAAATCAAATTAAGCAACACATTTGCAGCAAAATAAAACCTTGTTTTCTCTGTATATTACAGCTCTGTAAAATAATTTTAAAGACACCCAGCTCACGCAAACCTACCAGATTCCCCCGCTGAACACTCACCTCCCATTCTCCCATGGCCAGCTGATTCTTGAGCTGTATAAGCCAATCTTCCTGCACATTGTACGCGCAGTGGTGGATGGTGAGGATCACTGGTCTGGTCAGCAGGGCTCCTGGAGGGCCACAACTCACCACTGGGCTGAGAACTGTCTGAATGTCTTCTACCGGGGGTCTGGAAAAGATAGATAACACTGAGGTGAAATGATCAAAGACAGTCACAGGAAGGACGCACTGTTAGCCACCAGCTATAGTGAGCTTCAACAACTAAAGGCTATGTTGTGGTATAACACTGATGAAATACTGAACCTAAAAACGATTTGGGTAGAACAAAGCAGATTAAGTAGAATGTCCATAAAAAAAAGTCATAATCTCATTCAAAATCTTGTTCATTCCTAATACCCCCCCCAAAAAAAAAAATGTGCCACTACAGATCATCTGCAACTATTAAAATATAGTAATGAAGTTTTGGCACCATATCCTTCCTTCTTTATGCTCTGTGTTCTTACAACTTGCAAGAATGAATACTTTTTTGATGAAATCCATCAAAAAAGTATGAGTGAGCTGGAACGATTGTACAGCAATGAGGGGATAGACCACATTTTTTTGTGATTCAATTTTAATAACTGTGAAGCATTTTTGCAAATTTCTCTGATATGACGTGCAACAGGTTGCAGTCCATCTACAAACTTTACCCTGCACTCATACTGCCCATCTACACTTGAGCTTGTTGAAACTTGGAAGAATGAACCAAGTTGGAAATTTCTGACATCTAAAACAAAGCAGCATAGTCAGTAAACTGAACAAAAAAACAAACAAACAAAAAAAAAACATTTGTAACAAAAAATGTTCTTTTCTTAAAGTGATGAACTGCATCTGCAGAGTTTTTAAACACAGAGTTTGATGATTTAATGGTAGCAGGTCAGATTATCCCTCTACAAATGAGGACCCTCCTCTCAAAAAACCAAACAAACAGAGGAAATCAGAGCCACTAAAACACATACAGAAAATAATCAGTCTAGTCAGCACCAGCTGGAGTCAGTAGTTCACAGCTCAAAGGCAAAAAAAAATGTTCACAGTCTCTTTTGCTTTTTATGGTACATCTGGGCTTTGGAACCTAAAGCACTTACTAACTAATGGGATCTATGCTACAGTACAGCAAGAGAAGATTCGATCTCTTCTACTGTGAAAACATGTGAGACTATGTATATTGAATTCCATTAGTATTTATTATTTAGTGCTCGTCGGCCATCAATATATCTAAACCTAAAACCAAATTTTAAACTTTTAAAATACGTTTAAAAAGCTGATTACCCACTGGACTTAATGCTATAGAAAACACTTAGTCACTATGACTCAGCTGGCTCAGATAGAGCTTAAAGACCTATTTATCCATTGGTCATACCCTGTATGCTATTATCTATTGTCAACCATAGAAAGACAGTAAATGATGTGTGTTTTGTACATGGCTCCTTACATTCACTCCTAAAGCAGAAGTTTTTTGGCTTGCCAAGTATAGCTGAAGTGAGTGAGTGTCTCTAGCTTTGTAAGTTTTGCTTGCCAGTTATTGAGTGAAATGAAGACAGAGGACACAGGAGACATCTGACTCTTAGAAATACTGTAGCGAGTAGCATGGGGTGTAATTGCTATCGATTCCCATTGATTGAGAGAAAGCCCGAATGAAATGCATGGGACAGAAAACATAGCTCAGACTGTGTTTTACTGTGTCTCCTGCAAAGTGCTACAACTCCTCAATTGTTTGTTTCACGCAAAAATACTTTCTTAATTACTCCAAGTCATGCAGATGCGTTTGGCTCAGTTCAGTGGAAAGGAAGAGAAGAAAAGAAGCAGGATAAAACATAATGTGCCTGGTCATTTTCACAAAAATCTCTTAATTAAAACATAAAAATAGCATTATTTGCCTTTTGTGTACAAAACAGAGTTCTTCCTCTCACTCGTACAGATTTTAGGAGGAAATGATTATAATGCAAGTAATAGGATTACAGTAATCCCCAAACTAGCCACTAATCTTTTAGTTATTGTGCAGAGACAGATCTTAGTGCATTTGCTTTAAAAGCCTAATAATTGTTCTTTGACTCTTAAACATCCCATGAAGTAAATACCAATCCGTTTGCTGCTCTTTAATCAACATTATATTCAAACATTTGAAAACAATAAATGATAAGTACTTTACAATTGGCCAAAGTGTACTGGCTGTAAACTTTGAAAAACAGATTGAAATGTGAATTAATTTTGTGGATTATGAAACAGATTATGATGTTAATTAGGTTATTACGGATGTGTCAGATGTGCAGTTTTAATCTGCTCAGTGCAATTCTAATTCTGATATTAGTGCTTGATTTCTAGCATCAAGTGACCTCTGCTGAATGAACCACAAAAAGAGTGCGTGTGTGGATATACAGTAAATAATAAATCATTCAGCTCTGCCTGTGCTTCTTTAACCAGCGTTGCACTGTGAAAGACTTTCCACATAACCACAAAACAAACAATATGAAATGGGAAAAAGAAAGGAAAAAGATAAACAAAACTCACCTTAAGCTGTCCTTCCTGTGCACAGTCACATGCATCTCATACACCCTCCCCTGAGGAACAGCACCTGCTGGAACCAACAAGCTCACACCTGCATGAAGGAGGAAAAGGAAGGCAAAGACATGCGGGAAGAAAATAATAGGTTCTCAACATTTATTAATCTCACCATGCACAGCTGAAATATTAAAGATGCAGCCAATTATCATTTTATGATTATGATGAATTTTAAAGCAATCCTCTTAAAGGCATCCAATGTACAACCTTCTCTTAAATATATAATCAAGGAAAAAAAAATCTGCATTGTTTTATAGATTTTGAGAACTGCTTCATATCAGCCATTTACATTATTCATAGTTTTTGCCTGTTCACTACTTTGAAAATGTAACATATGAGCTTACTGAACAAAAATCTTATTGAAATTGAAATTACAGATGCATATTTGAGCAAACATTTGATACTTTTTGATACAGTGCTCATTGGGGGAAAAAATAATAATCAAAAGGAAATATATTTCTTTGAAAAAACTGAGAACAATCTAAGCTTTGAAAATCAAATCATCTCCTTAAAATATCTTCATGTGAATGTTTTTGCTGAGTTATCCACCATTCACTGAAAGTCTGAAATAAATATCATTTAAGTTGGGTTCAAATCTGAGCTTTGACATGGCTACTCGATAATCATCCTTTTCTCTAGTTTCAAGCTTTTTAGTAGATTTACAAGTAAGCTAAAACTCCTTTTACATTTGACAAATTTCACTTCCTATTCAACACTGGTTTCACAGTAATCTTAGAAACATTAGTGTGATCAGAACTAAGATTTACACAATAGTTGCAATCTGCCAAGTGTACTAAAGTAGTGGTTCCCAAACACTGCAATTTATGATTCGCAAAATGACATCAGCAGAGACATGGGACCCAACAAATCTTTGGTTAAGGTATGCAAACATGCCTTATAGGTCAATTAAACAAAGACATAATGATAAGACTAACCATATACATTCAAGCATTTTTGCAAGTTTTGCTGTCATGTTTAAACTAAAGTATATTTCTGGAAATCATTATAAAACCTTAACTTAGTGTTTAAGGACCCAAACTAATCTTTAGTAACTACTGCTCTAAACAACAGCATTTTAAACCACCATGCTTCACTGCTGGATGGAGGCTCTTCTTTGAAGCTACCATCTTTGGTTTACACCGTAAACTGTATCTCAAAATAATTTACACCAAACAGTGATTCTTTTAATTTGGAAAGTCAACTATAATTTAAATCATTTGTCAAAAGCACACCAATTCCAACAGACTTTCATATCAATTGTCAAACTACTGTTCAGCCCCGATGTTCCATTAGGCCGGAAGAGTCTGTTTCCTGGCATGCCACCCATGCAGGACAAATTTATGCAATCCTTTTTTTTCTGATTGCAGAAACAATACGTTGACTATGCAAGAATTAATGGCAGATTTCAGATGTAATTTGAGTGAAACTGAATACTTCTTTTTGCATAAAATATTTTGGTCACACCACCAAATTTAGTTCAAGAGTAGTCATTTAAATTCTGTGCCACTTAGAGATGATTGTGTTTGAATATATATTTTTTGAAAATCTTACCAGGGTGGTGCTTTTAATAGCCTTTATTTGTAAATCCTTTTTGTAGTATTCTTAGATGTTTGTACAATGGCAAAGAATACAAAGACAAAGTCGATAGCAGGTCCTTGATGTAGAAAGTGTAATTAAAGAAATGTCCTTATTGTCGGCACGTTACCTGAAATCTTTAATCAAAATTTTACATTTTTACAGAAATAATAAATATAGAGGTGCACTTTTTCACTACAATACGTCTTAAAGATGTATTTAGCCTATAAAAAAAGTTATAAACTTTTTTTAAAAATATCTATTTTGGCATTTTCACAGTTTGAGAAGTTATCTGAAAGCGATCAGAACAAAATCTAATGAGGCGATATGTGCTCACACAGGATTTACCTGAATTGGGAACAATGAGGTGTCCTCCCTGACTGTTGAAAGATCCGTGAGCAGTACAGGAAGGATCTCGAGTCCGGGCCAAGCTCTGGTTACGAAGGTTCATGGTGTCACTGTTATCCAACAGAGACTGAGTGACCTGGGATCAAAAGGACATAAGTGACAATACGATGTATAAGAAAAGCATCTAACAAGACAAAGATGAACAGAGCACAGCATGATAGGATTTCTGGTATGTGCTGTACTGAGTTTGATGGTGTTCAGCAGATATTAAATCAACTGGTAACCTTTCTTTACATAGACCAATGACAAAGGACAAAATGCATAAAAGTGAGCTGCAGCCATACTTTATGAAAGCTTTATGACCTTAATGACATAAACATGCATTACAAAGGTGTTGGGAGGAATAAGGAAAAACGTATTCTGTAAGAGCAATGTCAAGTCCTTCAACAATGGATTTTAATGAAAGTCTGTGGATGTACAGAAATCTTTTATCTGTGCAGTGTCTTCCTCTGAGTTGTAAAAGTTATTGCATGCTTTTTATGTTCTGTATAGGGCATCTCAGTCCTCTACAAAGCACTGGAGTTTTACAGTATTCCACAAATTATACTATTTTTTGTTGTTGTTTTTGTCAAGTATGTTATTTTATAGTCAGTAAAAAATTATTTTATAAGAAAAAATTGCACTTGTGTGAGTTTAGCTTTTCAGTCCAGTCAGAATTAAACATTTTGTTTAAACTAAGTTAATTCAAAGAGGTATATTATTAAAGCTGCAGTAGGGAGTTCTGAGTAAACTGTTGACTTAGTCTGAAAATTTAAACAAGCACACCTTACAGGTCCCTCCCCCTTGCTCTCTCCTTCACCACAGCTCTCCCTCCACAGTTCTTCCCCCACAGCGGAGCCTGCTGTGAACCTGAGAAATTGGCAGTTTTCCTGTAACGTTAGGTTGTTTCTTCGCCATTAGCACAGCGGCAGCACACTGGTAATCTTGAGCTTGAATGACGGCACGCTCTGTGCAGGGGAAGGGTGTGAGAAGCATGTACACGAGCGTGTTTGACACCGCTAAGACATTCCTCCTGGCCCTGATTGGTTGTTTCTGACCGGGAGCGGTGTATTTCTGCAAATGGCAGTAGGACCACTGGGAGGAGCCAGAGAGTCTCATATTCTACTGTCAGGACATTGTGACTGTTTTAGCAAATATGTAAAAAATGTTTTTATAAAAAATACCTGCTGAAGTTTTAATTAATGTTTATTAATGTTTCACAAAATCCCACTTTAAAAGAGCTGAACTATTGCTTTAAAGCAGAGGTTGTGGGTGAGCAGAGGAAGGGTGAATGCAAATAAACCTACCTTAGTTTAGCTCATAAATAAGACTGTTTTCTATTTTTCATCAAACCTTTGGACGTGGAATGCGCACATAAGATCTAAATTTACATCTAAACCACACAAATCTGACAAGAAATTACTGGAGTGTGATGATGGCAGAACACAGACTATCAATGGACAAAAAAAACCTCACTTTTCTGAGGGAAAGTCAGATATAACTAGAGCAGAAGTTTCACAAGGGGAACAATTAAAAAACAGCAAAAATGAAAGATGAAATCATCCAAAAGTGCCTCTCATTTGTAGAGCTCAGAGATGAGAAGCTCAGCTCTTGTACTGCCTAAGGTCAGGTACTGTGATGAAACTGAGTGGTTTCATCTGTGTTTGCGACAAGTTGCTCTCGTATGCAGCCCATGTAGTTGACAGAGCAGAAGGAGGAAACTGGGGCACTGAGCTGCATGTATACTAATAGTGTTTGGTTTTGTCTTTGACTAGAAATAGTTGCACGTTTTAGAAACCCAGCTGTGCTCTTGCAGAATAAGCAAACTTCCTTCGGTTTTATTTTGTACACATTATACTTTTGGCTAAAACAAGATAAAATGATTAAATATATCAGCAACTTAAGTGGATGCAAATGTAACATTACCTTAGGAGACAATTTAGAAGTAAAATCTCCGCCGAGGTCATCCTGCGGTGTGACCAGACCTGATGAGTTGTAGACTTTGATCTTCAAGTTAGGTAGAGGGTCCAGGAGAGGAGAGTTGGTCATTGGGATTTTATCGGAGACATCATGAAGAGCATAAACTGGACCACGATACATCGCAGCAGCGTTCGTCAAGTCAGGAGGGGCTGTCAGAAGATCAGCTAAAAAGATAACACAATCAGGCAAAAAGAAAGAAACTGTCAACTATAAATGAAGAGAAAGAAAATACAACATAAAGCAGACAGATTTGAGAAACTGGGGTTTGAGGAAGATTGAAAGCTAAAGGTAAACATCATATAATCTCAGTATTACAACTGCAATCCAATGCTGCGGTATGGAAGATCAGCGAGCTGGAGCAAGGGGAGTAAGATGAGGCCAGGCGAGGTTACTGATAAGGTATCTGAGGCAGGTATGATAGTGTAATACAAAGGGGCATGACCTGGATGAAGGACTAGTCATGGCTGCTGCACACAGATGCTGCAGGGAGGTGGGCAACAGGGTAAACAGAGTGGGATTGTGTGGATTTAAAGAGCAAATAATGTACACCATCTAAAAAAAATTTACATTTATAAACGTTTGCTAATTAAATTGATTAACAGTCAAAATGACTGCAGAGATTTAATATCTTATGTTCCATTGTTATCCTTCAGCTCTTCAAAGTTTTGAGTGTAACTGTGACAACCCTTATAAGAGAGGTTGTTACACTAAAATATCATGGTTATAAATGTAAATAACTAATCAGCTGTGTAAAATTACACAACAACAAACCATAGAAAATATAAATATTCTACATGAAAAGAAATAACATGGAATATTACTACAGTGTGTGTTTTTACTGTTAGAAACAACCTTTTTATGAAGTGTTAGAAAGTTTACTTCATATATGATGTTAGTTGTTCATGTATAATGAAGAATGAGGAGTATGTAAGCAAACCAGGAGTAGAACAGGAGGCATCAACAAAACTCTCTGCTTAGTTCCCTTATATGCAGAGTGTGTGGGGTGCTTTTAATTAATCGTTTTTCTGGTTTCAGTTTTTAAGTTTCTGCTGCCATAAATAAATGGCATTTGCCATGCCGATTGAAGTTTACAATGTCTTCCATAAATGTTCCATTTTAGTGGGATTCACAAAGTAGAAACTGAGATCCACAGGAATCCAAACCCCAAACAAAAAAGACAAGCAGGTAAATAGGCTGGGAGGAGTGAATAAAGGTGGAGACAGCTAATTAACATGGGAAGCAAGTAAGAATGGTTAACTAAGGGCAGGAGTGACTGAGGGAAAATGGCTGATAACACAGGGAGATACTGGGAAACAAAACCGTGAATCTCAAAAAAATACAAGAGCAAGGAAACCCAGAAAAATAAGAACACAGTAACAAACGGAATGACATAAAACAGCAAAACAACAACCACGAAAATGGTGGATCGTGACATAAATAGCACAAAACCTTTTATAATTTAGACCAGAACACAATTTGTTCGCTCCATTATCTCAGTTGATTCAGAGCAGCCACAACTAATAATGCATGCA
Source organism: Kryptolebias marmoratus (assembly GCF_001649575.2). Taxonomy (NCBI): domain Eukaryota; kingdom Metazoa; phylum Chordata; class Actinopteri; order Cyprinodontiformes; family Rivulidae; genus Kryptolebias; species Kryptolebias marmoratus. The sequence continues at coordinate 20,087,821 of NC_051430.1, read as the reverse complement.
TTGTTTAAAGAGACAGGAGGCCTATCCATAATTAAAATCATCACAACTCACCGAATTTTGCTTTGATCGCAATAAGCCCAGTTACCTACTGAGAATGAATCCAGCTTTGTTCACACCACACTATGTTTTTTTTTTGGCATAGAGCCTGGAATCCTGTTGTTCCCTCTATGAGACCAGCCATTCTAATTTTAAAAATCACTCATTATAACCCCACTCTGCCACCACTACACATGCAAACCCACACAAACACACACACCCACACACACACACACACACACACACTTGTCACCTATCACTCATCCACTTTCTCCATCACCATGCTGTTTACCCTTAAAGCCAGCGGGTATTCCTGCCAAATCATTCCTGCTGAAATTTAATTAACAACTTGTGGAAAAACCACAGAGAGAAGGAGACACAGAGAGATAAATTCAAGGACATAATTCTTCATTATTACCAATCAAAGGTGGTTCAAGTGTCAAGCATCCAAATGCTTTTCAGATACAATGTTACCTTTACCTCCCCACATGCAAAGCCTTTCACCCCTGAATGCATATGATAATTTGTACCTCGCTGTTTTCTTCGCAGCTCCTCACTTTCTTGATCTTTATTACAGAGTCTGACATGAATTTTAAATATCAAGCAAAAAAACAAACAAAAAAAAACAAAAGAAAAAGAAAATTCAGAGTGAATATAAAAATAATTTTATCTCAGTAGGTGACAACTTTTTAAAACATTTTCTACTTTGATTGAAGGTTGTTAATATTGCAAATTACATAGTTTGGAAATTAACAGACTAAAAGAAACTTGTTTAGTAGACCAAAAGAAACTTGATGCTGGCAACAAATTACAAAAATATAAAATCAAGAATTGATAAACGCTAACTTGCACATCTATCATGCCCTAAAACCCTCAACAATGTGTAGACGGTTTGAAGCAACACATTTTTCTCCTATTCAAATGGCTTTTTCTTTAGAGAAAGGCTTGTTGATTTCAGCACGACAGTGCCAAAACACACCCTGTAAATGTTACCTCTGTGGGTACAAAAGTAGCCTTTCTGCCACCAAGAACAGAATAAAAAAAAAGCTCAAACTGTAATATATTGTTTCATTTTCTTTCTTTTTATTCTTTAAATATGTTTTATTGTTTGTAAAGAGGAGGAAATGGCAGCACAGACAACAAAAAAAGAGAAATACTGTTCCATTTACGCAGGAAGACAAACACTTTAGTGCTTGGAGTTGCTGTGATGGACGAGACAGAGACACGGCAAAGTAAAGAGTGAGACGTGAAGAGGAGGCTGAAGACAGGAGGATGCTGATAAACAGGAAATTTGATTGTGCTGAATGTGCAGATGAGAAGGGAGAAGCGGAAAAAAAAACATTTGTGAGAGAAGGGAGTGACAGAGAGGAAAACAGACTGAAAACTCCATAATGGAGGAGAGCCGTTCCTGGAAGAAATAGATTATAACCCAAACCATCAGAAAGTGACAGCATAAGGCTGAGGAGGGAAACAAAATGACACCAGAATAAAAGCCTTGAATTGGATGTGACAGGTACAGTTATTAACATAAAAGCATGGTCACAACTGTTATAAAGCTTTAATATCTGTCCATCTGCTTTTCTTAAAACAGTAATAGTCAAGATTGTGGAGAAACAGAATCCAAAGATTTTCCTGTGGGTGAAAGGAAACAGCAGACATTTTGCTGGTAAGCGTCTGACTAGCTTGAGAATTTTTTAGAGTGATTTAAAAGTCCTTTGACAGCTAAATTGTTTGGTGCAAAGTGTCTGACTTTTGCAAAATGATCTATCCTCAGAAGCAGAAATTGGAAAATAGGTTGGGGCAACTGAAGAGAAGAAGAAGAAGAAAAAGATCAAGTTTTTAATTTAAGAGATCTGTATGTTCCAGTGACATTTCAAAAGGTTATTTGAGGGGAAAAAAAGAGAGAAATGTTGACAATTTTCAGGTGTTTTCAAAGAGCATGACTGAGGTAGATAAAGAAACTACAGCAGCAGTACACAGAGATTTGTTACGCTATAAGAAAGATCTGTGTGTCATCAAATAGCAGCCTCTTTTATTTCTTACAGTCAAAAACTTTAATCTACATATTTTTCTTCATTCACGAGAATAATGATAAAAGGCTGCTTGTTGAATTGAAAGTATTGATTTCTGACACACAACAGTTTTTAAATCAATCTGTCTTAAAGGGGATTGTCCAGACGTTTTGAAGTGGGTTTCTGTGGAAAGATTATAAACAGTTATTATCTTACTTGTTGTAGATATCTCTGTGAATGGCCTGTTTAAAGAAATACAGTCTGATTCTGATTGGATCTGTTTTTTTTTTTGTTTTGTTTTGTTTGTGTGTTTTTGTTGTATGAGCAAATGGCACCAGCAAGCTGTAGCACTTTTGTTGCAAAGTGTGGAAACTTCTGGCAGGAATATTATAATATTAAGACTAAAATAAGCCTGTAATTTACATTTGACAGCAATGTAATGGTTTATAAAAATGCCAAAAGCCTCTCTAAAAACTTTGACACTGGAGGCGTTTTAGGACACAAGCAATCTCTGTTGATCTTGAACCTGGTCAGAATACTTATTAGCTTGTCAAGCTAGGCAGAATAAACTCTGTTTCTCCAAAGTGAATTTGTTCAAAATGCTCGCTACAACAGGTAAGCTATGAACTGATCATAATCTTCTCCCATGACTCCAAATAATATGAAACAATGTTTTAAGTATGGAACGATTCAGTCTATGTAGATGATGACCTCAGGATGTGTTTACTTTACTCCAATGTTAAATCTGAACAAGTTGGGTTTTAATTATACAACAGAACATAGTTCTTAGGTCACATTTCCAGCTGTGACAGGTATGCATTTTTCTTTTTAGATTTCATAAACATCAAGGAGATTGATCAGCTTATAAAGCTTCTGATCTTCTGAATAATACATCAATATCACTGCCACCCCCACACTTATTTGAAAGGGAAAGTAAAAATCTACACTTTACATGTGGTACAATTTTACAAAAGTATATTTTCTATCTTGCAATCAATTTAAGTAAACAGTTTTGGACTGGAGATCAACAAATATCATACAATTCATGACCCCAGGCTCAAATATCACACTTTGAAACACTCATTACCTGATCGGGCTGTCTTGATATTAACCGACTGAAAGCCTCCATTTAGCGCTGAGGTGTCAATGATGTCCGAGTCAAAGTCACGGTGTGTCTTGCGATACACAAAAAGTGCAACGATGGCAGAGATGAACAGACACATGATCACTGCGATGACAATGCCCACGTAGAGCGCCACATCATCTGTACTCGGGGCAGCTAGAAGAGACACAGAGAAACACAGGCAAAAATGTTAGATTGGCTTAACAAAGGAAAGAAGGTGAAATGTTCTTGGGAGTGGTGAAGAAATGAAAGTAGCCATAAATACTGACAATAATTTTAATAATGAAATTAGCATTCATGGAAGAAATAAAAAATGCCTGCTGCCTTTGTGCACACAGTATGTGTTGAGGATGACTTTCAGCTCCTGCCATACCAAATATTAGCTCAATATATATATATATATTTATATATATACAGTTGATTGAGTTGTAACTATTTTGGTGTTAACTAAGACTGATTAGTGACTATTAGTTGCTGGCCATCTTGATTGAGATTACCTCCAAAAGTTAATCATTTCTAGTTGTACATCCAATGATTAATATCAGAGTTTTGATTAAGTCTGTTCACCTTTTCAAGAAATATTTTAATAACAGAGTTAAAGTCAAATGTTATTGCCAATGTTTTATACAAAGATCTCAGGCAATATGTAGAACTTAGAGTATGTGTTAGGGACCACTCTCAGGTAGCACCACACAAAACTTTAGCTTAATATCTGTAAAATAGACTGAGTTATAGCAATAGTTGTGTTAGCTAAGATTGATTAGCCAACACCTCTTAAATCAGGTTGACTTCCAAATTTATTCAGTTGTAGATATGCATCCAGCGATTACTTTCTGAGAGTTTTATAAAAATCCATCAAGATATTTTACTAACAGACAAACAAACAGACTCACACAAACACAGGGCATTACACGATCGCCCGCCTTTTCACAGCGACGGGCAAATAATAATTCATTCGGATTGTTTTGGAGTGGCTGAGAGTAACTTTTGAACATCTTCAACACATTTTCATTCTCATCAGAGCACCATCCAGACCTAAAAAACAACCTCTATAGGTTCTACTTCAGATTAAACTTTCAAAGCGCCTTCCAGCTTATTTTAAATGATAATATGTCTTGACAGAGATACAAAAGGAGATGCAGAAACCTTTCATAAAAAAAGAACGACTCCAACTTTTAAAACTTAATAAGGCTGGTAATTATTTTACAAGGGTCCCTACATTCTTTTTCAATTTGGCTGAGATTTTAATGACATTTCATCAAGAACAACGGCAAAACCGTCATTCGCGATTTATAATTTAAAGCAGAAGAAAGGACTGAAAGTTAAACTTTTGCCTAATGTGGAGTATAAAAAGAGTAAGGCACACTTAAGCATGAGGAGGAGAAGAAGTGAGAAAAGGATTAAAGAAGTCCAGCAAAGAGGGATGAGGATAAGTATGTGGAAGTAATAGGAGGAAAAGCTGGTCCATTGTGAGGAATCTAAAAAAGACACATAAGAAAAGGAGGAGTGAAGAAGAAAAAAAGAACAGTGAACTTGGCTGATAGGTTAGTGGAAAAGATAAGGAGAGAGAAGAGAGTGAAATACAAAAGTGGTGATTGAAAAGAGTAGCATTCAATGAATCTTGAGTTAAGAAAAGCAAAAAATGTGGCAAAGAAGACAAAAAAAATCAAAAGGAGAGAAAATCTTACATTTTTTACAATAGTGCTTGTGAAAGTTTTTGGAGTCTTACATTTAAAGCACTGCTCAGATAATCATGTCCTTTGCAGCTAGTAGGAGGGGATTTGTTTGCAGCTATTAAGAAGGCAGGAAAACGTAAAGGAATCCTCCTTTTAATCCACCCTTACAGTTGAGGAGCAGATAAAAGGCTTTTAGCAACAAACAGCCTGAGCCATTTGCAGAAAGGATTTGTTGTTGTCGCACCAGAACAAGTTCGGAAAGCATGAACTTGATTATGCATGAGAGAATCCTTTGATGAGGCACAGAAATATGCACAAGCATGATATGCACAAATGGAGAAGAGAGGTCAATTGAAATGTTAGTTGCTCGTTTACCACTTGAGGGAGCTGTGAGCCACTTCTCCTGTCTCTGGGGGGGAATACTGAGGGTCCTGTTTTGCCTTCATATCATCTGCTCCTGAGGGACAGGGTACGTCAAGACTGAGATGGTGATGAGCCTAAATCTCTCTGGATGCTTTGCCGACTAATAGTAAAAATCTGACATTTTCAAAATGCCACAGTGCTGCGCAACCCATGTAAAACATTGGTATGCAAATGATCATCAATCAAAACACGATGTCTTGGAAACTGGTTTTCATGAAATGCAATGAAAGCTTGAAAAGCCTGTTAGGCACAAGTTTTTAGTTAAAGAAAAAAGCATTTCCTATTCACATTGTTTAAATGTGTTTTGTTGAGGAGCATTTACAGCATTTTGAAAAGCACACATTGTGCTTCAAACAACCAGTTGCAGAGGTAAAGATTATTCTTACTTTTTACATTCTAAGAAAAGTTTTTTTTCAGTATCATTTGTATCTAACCTTGACTGAAACTCCATATTTAAGTTTGCTAAGTCAGCAACAGCTTAGCAACAAAAACAAACTGATGTCATAAATTCTTTGATATGAACTTCTTGATTATATATATATATATATATATATATATATATTTAAATTTTGTATAATGGAACAGTCCACTCCATCACTGAGTGTTATCCAATTTATCACAATTTCCTCTGCCACAAGCATAGGAGTTTAAGTGTATAAAAGTATGAAAGTTTTTTTTTTTCACAAGAGATGATGGGATGAAGACTGGAATGGACCAACCAAATGGAGCTTTGTCTGAATTAACGAGGACATTGCTCTTGTTTGTCATGGTGAGGAAAGAGCTGAACTGAATTGTGAAGCTCTCTTTGTTACTGGTTCATTTGCATTTCTTCACATATAGGCATGAGATATGGATTGTGAACAAAAGAACTTTATACAAGATACAAGAGGATAAAATGGGCTTCTTTCGTAGGGTGTACAAGCTCATAGAGACAGGGTGAGAAACCTGGCCATCCGGCAGGAGTTCACAGTACAGCAGCTGCTTTTCCACATTCAAAGGAGTCAGCTGAGATGTTTCAAGGATCTCATTAGTATGCTTCCTAGGCACTTCCCTTTTGAGGTTTTTTGTCCCACCGGGAGGACAAGCTCAGAGACATCAATAAAGTTCTTATTTTCAAAAACAAAATCAATCAAAAAATCAATTAAAATCATTACCAATAGTTCAAGTCTAAAAATGTTTAGACATCCTCACTTCTGAAGATGCCTACCTACTAAACACTGTTCTTAAAATCTACTTACAGAGTGCATCACAAACCCCATTGACAGTGAAAATCTGACATCAGTGTGGTTCATGTTTGACATATTTGCTCTTTATTTAACAAACAGGATTTAAGAGTGAGTGTTAGAGCAGCTCAAACCACTGGTCAATATTAGACAGATCAATCTTGAAGTACTACCTATAAATCTTTCAGGTTAAACTTCAAGTGGTTTTGTCTCTTGAAGTTTCCTTCAGCACTATTTGAAGTGTTTTCTTAGATTCTTTAACCACACTAATGGACTGAGTTGTCCTGTTATCGAGGTCCCTCCATTTGGGAGGGGACTCGGATAATCCATACAGGCATCCAAATTCTTTGACTTGGTTTTACTTTAACTTTAATGGTCTACAACTTCAGACTGTCCAATGTTAGGCAGCCACAGAAAGTACCATTTTTAAATGTTCATTCCACCCCACCCCCCAATCCTACTTTAGAGTATTTTGGGACCTTTTGAATCTGTTAACTAGGCTACACCATGCTGTGTTTACAAATTGAGTGTGTGCATGATTTAAAAACATTTCTTCATTGTCTTTCAGTTTATATCCCATCTCCCCTTAGTACATTTTTCCCTCCATAAGTCACACCATTCTTGCTGACTACCTCTGTTCTCCATCTGTTTGGTTCGTAAAGGAATTAAACAAAATGTCCCATTAGAGCTCCTACCTGCATGAATAACCTACATACAACTGCTGGATACCTATTTATCTTACTGCCTTTACGTTCCATTGTTTTGCCATTTTTGCTATAACGCCTCTAAACTCTTCTTGTAGTTTCAGTTGAACATCTTGTTCTGACTAACTCCTCCATGTTATTTCCAAATAGCGTTCAGCAGAAACAAATATTGCACGGATCATTTGTTTATATTGATCTCATTTCATGATACTAATGTCCTACTGCAAAATTGATGTACTGCAAAAACTGTGATTATACAACTGAGAATCAAACTAAAATTACAGATTGAAGGCAAATTGATGTTGGAAATAATGCTAAACTGTAAAAAAAAACTAAATGAACAAAAAAAAGTTTAATTACATAGGATTTTATGAGCTCATTCCTAATGTTCTCCACCAAATGTTATTGCTCTATACCACTGTTAATTAAAAATTTAGAATGAGGAGGAAAAATGCAACATAATACAAGATATTTTCTTTTTAATGAGCACCAAAGCCTGTCCTCTGGGTGCACTTGCTTAATGCTAAAGTTTTATTGTGTCCTAATATTAAAAATGTCTGTTTTTGACAAGATGAAAACATGACATGCTTCCGAACAATTTGATGAATGGATAACATGTTTGGATCTCTCTGTGTATCTTAGTTTGCTCTTTGAGTTAAAACAGCATAACAGCTATTTTGGCATAACAGCAGCAGTGGAAACGAAAAAGGTTCACAGTTTGACTAAATAGCATTAGGGGAACACCTCCGTTCATGTAAGCTATGACAGGGTGAATGTAAGAACATATTGTACATGCACAAACAAACACTAATCAACTATCGGTCAGCTATAAACTGACCTTTAACTTCAGTGTGCCTCTCTTGTTTGGGTTGAAAAAAGACAACGACTGGGATATATAAAAAAGGAACTTAATTAAGAATAAATTACCAGGCAAGGAAAGTACCATTCAAACATCTCATCTGTGACGACCCAAAAAGTGCCACCTGACCGCTCTTTATAGGACGCATAATATTCTTTATTAAAGGTCAACACACACACATGCACGCAGCACTAAATGTGTAAATGCCTACATACATCTATATATTACTTTTTAAAAGGACAGGACAGAGTATGAGCAATCATTGGTGAAAACAATATATTACGTTTGTAGCTAGAAAGAGCACAATGCTTTTGTTTTGAAAACAATTTCTAAAATAGTTTAGCAAATTAATCGTTTTGTATCACTGAGTGTAAGCAAAACCAAATGGTTTTAGTAACAAAATTAAATTAATTTGACCAATTTAACAAACCTGACAGGTTGTAAGTTTGTTGTCTGAGTTAGTGTTCACGTGTGTGCAAGCCTGAATAATGCTGAAATCCAGCTTATTATATCTTGTAAAAAATGTGGGAATTTAGAAAAACAGTGTAATCATGTAATGTGTGTATGTCCATGTATATAAACCTTGATGCTGAGGAGTTTTCAAACATGACATGCAGTTGATTCTACACATGGTTAGTGGAACAGAAGCCCTGGATAACCCTCATTCAGTAAGAATCACTGTCTATCGATTGGCTGAGCTCTTTGTCATTCGTGCAGTCTATCCAGTCATTCCCAGAGAAGATTTAAACAAGGATAACTCTGATTAGCTCGTCTCTATTTCCTCTTTGATTTGCATCCAAAGCATAGCTGAGAACAATCATGAAACTCATTCAGCTGCCTTTTTGATCCAGTTTGGCACAATCATTCAAAACACCACCCATATCTGGCACGTCTGCCAGACACAGTCAGCCGAAGGAGCAATCAAGGATGAATAAAGAGTAACAAACAGTCATTTATTGTTGTGTCAATGTTTATGTTGTAGAGCAATTTTAAATAAAAATAAATAAAAAATCGGTGCAGAGAAAAAAAATCATTTTGGAGTCATTACATCCACAAAAAGAATTGCTGTGATTACACCAACCTCCATGTATGCAGCCATTAAATCTAATGTTTTGGACAACAACCCTTTTACAGAATATACCATAAACTGTTTACTATATGAACTGATTGTATCTTATTTTGTCCAACTTAAAATAACATTTTGAGCCTTTTCTGTTGTTGATCTCATAAATCCTCTCCTTTACAAAGTTCAGTCATATGTCGCATCAATGCAACCTCAAGGTAAGCTGTTTAGGCTGTTTTATAACTACATATATATGACATATATATATATATATATATATATATATATATATATATATATATATATATATATATATATATACATACACACACATGAACTTTTGAGCCTGAGGGCAAAACCTTTATGAAATATTCTGTCATAGTAGTTGGTCATCTAATGCACCGTCTTCCTTTATGAAGTGAAAATGACTGGCAGGCCTCAGTTAAATTCAAATGTGAGATTGATTTTTGTGAATGATTCACAGATCTTCAAACTGTCAAGTTCAATTTTAATAATAACATGATTTCACTCTGAAAAACAAACAAACAAAACCTCTATGGTGAAAAAGTTTATTATATATTTTCAAGATTGTTCTCACCAAGTCTTATTCTTATGAGACCTATTGTTGGGAGATGGGATTCAAGCTACAACCTAAAGAGTAACAAGAGGAAGAACCTTCAAACATTAGTGTCAGGTCAGGAGTTGGAGCAAGAGGATTTTGAACTTTGATTTTAAATATCCTAAAGGTGTACATTTTGAATTTGTCCCTCATTGTTTGCTGACAAAAAGTTTTACTGCATGATTTTGTGATGTTTGAGGGAACCTTATTATTATTATTATTATTTTACAAAGAAAGTGACTAAAGTTTTTAACCAATTTTTGTTTTCCCAAAATAAACTTAGATGGTTAATTTTGCAATTTTAGTAGAATGAAAGTGATTTAAGATGAGTCTGGAAGATTAGGAGCACTGTATCAAAGTATCATTTTACAAGCAATGATTTGAACTGTTGTAGGTGAAGTCTCATTTTTGTATTCTACTTGCCCCTTCATCAAAACGGCAAACAGCAAAGAAACTGATGATCAAAGTGAGAAATGATTAAGCTCAGGCCTACATAAGTCAAAAAGAGAACTGAAGTACCTACCCTCAGATAAATATCTACAAAAAATAAACCTAAGTTTTAAAAAAATATTCAAATGTACAACAGTAACTTATTGTATCATACCTATTATATCATCCTGTATAACAACATGATTAAACTGTGTCAACAAACTGAATAATTGTCATTAAAAGTTTTTCTTTTTTACAAATGCTCATTGCTTTGAAAATAAAAAAGAGCATCTGCAATGAGAGCAATGAAAAGGACAGCATTAATAAGCGTCAGAGATCTCTTCCTACTTGCACCTCTCAATTTCTGTCTTGTTCGCAGTTTGTGGGAAATTTCTCTCATTGTGTCGGTAACACTAAAAGAGACTGACAGAAATGGAAAGCAGATAAGACACAAAGAGAGAGACAGAATGTAAGAGAGAGAAAAGCAGAGTTAGAAGAGAAGAGGGTTTAAGTACAGTGATAGTACAAGCGTTCCTAAAATCCTATTATTACTATGTCTCATCCTTTATATCACTCATCAAAAAATTCATCTTTTTTCACAATGATCTTTTACATTATTCCTATGATAGAAAATTCAAATTAGCAGAATATACCTAAACTTTCAGTCAGTACAGTGTACGTAGGTGAGTTCTAAGGGAGGCAAGGGGCTTGTAAACACAAGTTATTTGGTGCTACTGTAAGGCAAATTATCTTTTGGCAATGATTCAGAATTGGCTGGCTCCTCTCCAAAGCAACTACAGCTGCAACAAAGTCACAAATAGTGAATCAAGTGAACTGATGCCGAATCGATTTACAGCTGAGACAGGAAGAAAGACAGGATCAAGTTAATTAAAGGAATCCGACAGGAGACTACAGTTCATGCTTTTCAACAATAAATTATTTATAAATTGCATGAATATCTGTTATTAATCCACACATCCCAAATAAAAAAAGTTAAATATGGTTTATGGTATGATCTGTAGTTTTGCTCCTATTCCTTTTTTATTGGTAAAACTGAATGTCAACTATTCAGACGATTTGAATTATGTGGCATTTTGATCTGGTTCAAAGGTGAAAAAACTTGTAAACTGCAATTTTTGCTTTTCTCTGAAATTCTTGAAGGACGGTTGCAGAATTCTGAGAAAAAGATAAAAGAAAACAACCTAGTTTTTTTGAGTTAATCAAAACATGAACCTACATACAATGTTTTTTTTTTTGTTTTTGTTGAATACTTAACTCTGACTGGCTGCAGAGGGTTTATTATCTTTAAATAAACACTTCATGAATTCCCACTGAAAATGTCTGTTGTCTGATCTAAATTAATCTGATGGTTCACACTATATAATTGGAGGACTTAAAATAGCTGCAGGCTTTTGCATAACTAAACACATCTGGGAAGGTGCTGCAAAGTAAGTCGTCTTTAGGTTTTGTGTCTTTGCCTTGGACAGATGACTTCTCAGGATGATTTAACTTTGCTGCAATGGAAACATGTTCAACATTTCAGGAACATTTCTTCCACGAATAGTGATCAGGACACAACAAGACTCAATTATTCTGAGATTTCTCATATCTTTAAGCACCTAGAACAAACTAAACTAACAGAAACAAAAAAATCCCACTATAAACCCTTGAGAAAAAGGAGCTTATACGCACAAAGAATATCGTAGTGATACCCAACTTGCTATTTGTAGCTTTAAGTGATAAATTTATCTGGATAGTGCAATGCATTAAGTACAGTGACAAAGTCAGCCCCCATACTCCCCATGGAGTTTTATCGTAATAGATTTCATCACTCCTACAATGTAGTCACAAAATTGAAAAGGTCCACGTGTCTGCCTGTGTGATAATGAAGAAGCCACAGAACTACAAATGCAAATGAAAAAAACTACAAATGCAATAAATACTACTACTACTACTAATAATAATAATATTAATAATAATAATGTTTATGAGTTAGTAAGTATAAAAATGTTAATGTGACTGTCTTTTATCTGGCAAACTTTAGCTGCGTCATACAATAAAAAGTCACAGTATTTCAAAGAATAGGAGAGATGCAAATACATTAAAATAATGTTGCTGTTAATAATAACCAAAGCTCAATGCTTTTCAGAAGACTAATTAAAAAAAAAAGTTAAATGAATGCAGACTAGTTCATGTTGAGACAGTAAATTTAGTTCAATAATGTAGGAAGTGAACTATCAACACGAACGAACCCAGTTTTATTTGTGTTAGCCGAACTTTGAACTAGTTTTTGTGGAATAGGGAACTTGCACAACATAAGAAACACTAAGGTGACTTTTCATTAAGGAAAATAAAGCAAACTGTTAAAGAAAAGGTCAGGGATTATTGACTGAAATGATTAAGATGAGTAAATCAAAAGAAAAATAAATTATGATAAAACCTAAAACAACTTACATGGAATTTCCAAATCACTCTTTGCTTTGGGCTCAGTGGACGTCTGAAACAATGAACCTTGGGACAGGAAAAAAAAAAAAAAGATGTTCGAATGAATGAAATAAAGGAAAGGAAAAGACATAAACAAACAAGTCACATAAAAAATGGAACAAACATAGCAGGACAGAAGCCTTTATATGCCAGTATTCCTCTGTCTCTCTTCCTTTTCTCTCGATGTTTAGTTGTGCTCAAAATGAATATCAAATGTGGCTTGAGAGAAAACACAAAAACCTTGTTAGGCCACAAAAATAAAGAGGCAAATTTAGAAACGTTGTATGTAAGGCAGTTACTGCTGAGTCATGTGGAGTGGTCCACTTAGTCGCAGCAAATAGAAGGTCTGTGACAGATGAACTTTTGATGTACTGATGTATAATTAAAGTGCTGCTTTATAATTGATAAAGGTAACACAGCAACATGATGCACTTAAAAGCTTCTTGGCAGAACAGCTGACTGTAGAAGAGTCACTGATTCAGCAGGAAAGGGGAGGAAACACTGGCTAGGTTAAGTGGGGTGATAAGCACATACTGTACTAACATACAATAACACTTGTATACTTGGCAGGTAGGCAGTGACATTTCATTTTAGTAATTCAGACGGCGTGAGCAGCACTGCCCTGAAATTTTAAGGTTTGCTGAACTTTATTTTTGCTCTGATTCTGGGTGCTTATTGGTTGGTGCATCTTTTTTAATCAGATTTTTTTTTCTTTTAATCATTATTCCTAGGCAAGAAGACACAATTACCAAGAAATGTAAGAATGTATCTGACAAATGCCACAATGATCACTGTTTGAATCGGTGATGATAGAGCAACATGGCGAGACAAAAGATTATTATGTCTTTAATTAATATAACACAACTGATGGAGTAATCAACAATGATGAAAACACGGAGCTGGTAAAACGAAGCATAAATGATTCAGTGTGAGCCAACGCAAGAGAGACAGAAACAAAACAGTCCAGCTGAGACTCAAGCATTTAAGGAAAGTAGCAGGAAGCGGCTCACAGACATCACTGAAAACAATACAATAAAGTGACCACAATGAGAGAGAGGTAGAGCTTTCAGTGTGGAGAGGGATTGTTTGATCCTACCTGCAGATAGTTTTGCATAATAAAAGAGAAATACAATCGAGCATTCAATCCAAATCCTAAAGTTACATAACAGCCTATATCTGTGGTGATTACCGTGGTTTCAGAGGCTGTGCAGCAGATTATATTTGTTCTCCTGGAGCTGTTGTGCAGTGTGCATATTTGCGCACATGTGTGCACTCAGAATAGGTTGTGAGTAAAATGTCATGCTCTCGAGGATGACCTGGTGGAGCTCAGAGTGCATCTCTTCCAAGAACTGTGATCAATGTGTCAGATAAATGTCAACAAGCCAAAACATAAAAGAGAAAACAACTCTTAAAAAAAAAAAAAAAAAAGCTGAAAGTCACACACATACACACACCCGCACACACACACATGCAGGCTTACACTAATGTAACTCTCACGTAAACACAGAAATACAAAGAGAAAGGGTTCGCAGGGCAAAAGTGAGGTCAAATAGATTTCTTGCTCACAGAGTTCGACCAGACAACTTTTGGAAAAAAGGCAGCAAAGGACGATGGAAAGCATGAATAAAGAGGGTGGGGGTGGTACAGGAGAGAGGATGAGAGAGGGAAGAGAGAAGTGCTTCTGAGCACAAAGTCAATTACAGAGCACACTATCTAAAACATTAAATCCCCCATTAAATTGACAGAGCCTTATCAGTTCATTCAAACCATTAAAACTCCCAAAACTGGAATTTGAAGGGTTATTTTTAACACCAGTCGATAAAGACTGCAATACCAGCTGACTATTTTCTGTCAAAGCCACATCTTTGAACGATATTTCATCAGCAGTACAAGAAATACTACCTATTTTTCATGTACACTGTAAATATAGGATCTAAAAGTGCTGTGCATGCAGAAACCCCCTCTTACAACTACAGATACAGCGGTACCTGCACCGAGACAGCACGGTTCATGGATCCCCATTGCTACAGGAAACAATTGAAACATTAGTGCTGACATAAAACCACGTCTGTGCAGTCGTTCTGAGGACAGGAAATCAATCACGGGAAATGAGCCTAAATCTATACCTCTTTGGGTTTTATCCCAGATTCTGTGACCACAAACTGCACAGACCGCAGGGATTCCTTTTCGATGGATCGGAGACGTGGTACAGTATACGCCGGGCCAGGACTAGGCCAGGCTGCATGTACTGTAAATTCTGTCAATAATGAGCCCACGGCAAAGCTTTTTAAGGAATTATATTGTATTATTCCCTTACTCAAGATACAGATTATCGACTAACTCATCAACTATCACAGCTACCTTCTCCCTGCAGAGAAAAAAAAAAACAGATCTCAGACAGGAAGAGCGGCTAAAAGATTCACCTTCACTGTTAGTCTTTTTTTTTTGTTTGTTTGTTTTTTGAGAATTAATTCAGTAATGCTTGAAATTAATAATAAGTGCCATTTGAAAAAAAAAGAAACCATAGTCTTGACAATACAATAAATTGTTATTGTTATTATTATAATTATTAGTGGTTTTTTTTACTTTTTACAGAAGAAATATGTATTCTATTAGAAAAGATGATGGTTTGATTGAACGATGTGAGGAGACAAAAAACACTGTATGTACAATAAAAGAAATAAATAAAGGAATAAATAGAACTATGAACAGTTAAAAAATTAATACACTGATCAAAATGTTGGTACTTGTGCCGACATTACATGCAAATGCAAACTTAATTAAAGATTCAGATGCATATTTAACAGGTTTGGATGTTTTTATTGTGACGGAGTGTGGTTTTATGACTAATGTTCAGACACTTCTGCAAAATAACAAAAATTAAATGCAACACTTCTGAGAGTAGCTTGGTGTACAAGTAGTCATCTGCTTTTAAAGCTAGGTTGTCTCGTGATTTGATTGTCACAATTGTCATTCATGTGATGATCGAATTTTGAAAATTGTCTTTGATTGGTCCTCTTCCTTGAATGTCCATCACCTGCCAAATAAAATTATGAGCCTGCGTAGACAGCCTGAGTCTGCCATGACAGCGACCAGCCAAATACACTTAGGCTATGTCATCTGACACAAACCGCCTTTCAGAGCCAGAAATTCAATAATATTTTCCCCCCTGCAAAAATAAAATAAAATTTGTTTACAAGTGGTGAAAATGCTGTAGATGGAAATGATAAATCCAAGAAAGTATTTGTCGCAATTAAATGGCTTTTCGGTTTTACTGTTCAGTTCCTTTTAAAAATATTTACATATTTACTGAATTTTCCATGTCATTTAGCTAGGTGACAAGTACAACAAATATGGAGATGGCAGCCATTTTTTCCATAAAAGTATGATGATGATTGATTGATAAGTCTGTCGTTTGTTTATGTGTTACCATCTTCCGTATTTGTAATATGTCATATTGTGAGTCAATGACATCTGAAAAATTTATCCCAGCATTATTTTTAATAAAAACGCCCTATAACAAACCATAGGACGAGTCTCTTAAAACAATAAGAAAAAAAAAGTGTCCATCGGTGGCATTTTATCTGAATGATTAATAAAAACTGGACACATAAAAAAGAACATGTTTGTTAGTTTGAAAAATAAATTATTCTTCTGTTTTTTTGTGTTCCTTTTTTTAGAACCCCTTTCTGCCTTTGTCATCTGCTTGTCTGCCAATTACTCTGAGCACATGGAGTAACGAGCACTACTCCAATAAGCCAACAAATATAATTGCCTCTACCTTGGAAAAGCCACTGCTGTTATATTGTGCTCATTATGACTCAGCCCACATTTTCCATGCAGGTTTTAAAAAAATTTACTGATGTCAGGAATGACTAAGTTGTGGGTGATTGTTCCACATCATTATTTATCATTACTTTCTATATAAAACAACTGCTTTTTAATTGAGTGAGAGATGAGAAAGTGGGACGAGTGAACTTAATGATAACATTCAGAAACCTTCGCACATTGTCCGTTTGCTTGGTGAGTCACCTGCAGTGTGCAAAGAAGAAACACTCAACCAGAAGCAAATCATAATCGAAAAGGGAGAGAAAAAAAAAAGAGCAAGAGGGCTCGTGGAGGACAGGGGGGGAGAGCAAAAGAAATGTTGACAGTGAAAATAGGGGGCAGAAAGTTCCACATAGTTGGGGGTCAAAAGATAAGAGGAGAGTTTAGGGGAATTATGAAGGTAATGAGAAAAAAAGCGAGAAGCTCACAGAAGAAGGGACAAGAAAACAGTAACGTGAGATGAAATTTGCCAAAGGTTGCTTCAAAAAAAAACAAAAAAAAAAACAGAAGGACATGAATTAGGAAGTGAGTGTTACTAAAGACTGATCTAGTGAAGGTTGTTTTCATAATTGATGTAATTTTGAAATATGACCACAATTAAAACACAATCTTAGAATTTTTTTCTTTTTACAATGTTTTATTAAATAGTGGTTTAAATCAATCTGGTAACTGTGATGCCTTTTTGTGGTCCTTGACCTTGAACTAGAAATCTGCTCGTGCAGTAACCCACAACATTATGACCACTGACAGGTGAAGTGACCAACACTGCTCATCTCCTCACAAAACAACGTTCTGCTACACAATCCCACATCACCTGAAAGTCCCCTTGACATGTATCTTCCACCTGAACATTTATGTAAATCAAACAGCCTTCTCTATTTAAAAAAAGATTAAAAAGCAGGACAGCAATGATATCAACTAAATCTGCACAGAAATGGCTTAAAGACCAAAAGTTGTTTGCCTGACTCTTAAATCTTCCAAATACCAATTTGATGGCATCTGTGTAATGCACGCTCGATCCACAGAGACTATGACCCGTAATTCACATAACCAAAAATACATATTGCAAACACTTCAAGGCTTCTCCAGATGTTCTTAATCCAGGGCTTACTTCCTAAATATTAAGCATCTGATCGATATAATTATGACTAATGGATGTTCAATACTTTGCCAGATTTCAGCTAAAATCCTTTTTCCAACCTATTTTGTGATGCAAAGACTAAAACTAATTTATTTAAAACAAAGCATTTGTTCTTCTTCGATACAATGTGCTGCACAACTTATTGTTTAGCTAAAGATTTTGTTTCCAACTTACTTTGCATACAGAGTCCGTCGGTGCAGTTTTGAGACTGGAGCACCAGACCCTCACAGTCCTTCCCACCGTTTTTAGGTGCTGGGTTGTTGCATTCTCTCCTCCTCCACTGCGTGCACTCTGTCCCACAAGCTGACCACTTACTCCAGTCAGTCCACACACCGTCCACTGGGGGAAGGAAAAAAATGGGAGGGTGGGGTATTTTAACAGAAAAATATGCATAAATAAAAAAAGAGAAGGAAAGGAAACACAAGGTGTATATAATAGACTATAATAACTACAGGTGCTGGTCATAAAATTAGAATATCATGAAAAAGTAGATTGATTTCAGTAATTCCATTTAAAAAGTGAAACTTGTATATTATATTCATACATTACATACAAACTCATATATTTCAAATGTTTATTTCGTTTAATTTTGATGAT